>NC_073313.1:336449393-336754893 GCF_027595985.1 Sorex araneus | reverse complement strand
CTGTCCATGCTCCCTTTTTTTCCCATTCAGCAAATACAACATCTTTCATGTGGTAAAAAGTCAAATATCACCTTTCCCTCTTTGTTTCACCTCATCACTAGTATGTCAGATCATGCCTGTTTTATCCTGAAGAAAAAAAAGACTATTGAGAAAAATAATGATCTTGGGTTATCTTTCACATGGTAAGCTCTTTTATCATGGCATATATTATTGGCATGTAACATGTGTTTCAGGAGTTCAAACCTTCAACCTATCACAAGCAAGAAACTACTTGATTTCCCAGTTGTCAGATACACAATATACATAAAGGGTGCAATTTTCTTACACTGGAGGTTTAGTATAGATCTCATTCAGCTACAGTAAAGCAAGAGTAATTGTGTATCTACCACTAGGCATCTCCATAATCAATGTCTATTTCAGATAATGTTTTTTTAAGTGAGAGAAAAAAATAACAATAAAATCTTGGTTCATATTGCTGCTTTTCTCTATCAGTTAAATATTTTCCAGAGTGATTAAATGGGAATAATTTTTTACATTCTTTTTTGGTAAATGGCATACTTATTTGCTTATGAGATTTTATTCAATCTTTAATTACAGATTTAACTATTAATATTCCCCTCTAAACAGTTCTACAACAAATGAAAAATCTATAGTACAATGTATGAAGTATAAGCATCTTATAATTTCAAACTGATAACTTTCATGGTTGCCAATGTTTAGCATTATGTCAGGAGTCTTACATAGTCTTATGCATAGTGTCTCACACTATTACCATCAACCTGTAAGGCAGTGATTAACTCCACTTTCTAATTAAGAAAATTCAGGTGCAAATTGGTTAAATTAGTAAGCTGGAGACCTCTTTTCTTCAAATTTTCTAAGAACGACTCCCCCTAAAGATTAGAAATGCAAAACAAAGGAGATTTCCTGGGACCAGAAACTCGATTAATTCACTGAAAGGGTAACACCATTGTAAAAGCTACTTTTTCCTTGTAGGATATCAAAATTAGTGCTCTCAGCAGCCTTTTATACTGAGACATTGCTTGAAAAAATATCACCAGAGTTGCATTATGAATAATCTTCTCACAGATTGCTAAAACATTAGTATTCATGTCTACATCCACACTGACCCTCTATGTCAGAACCAGAGATATTAGTTTTATTAAATTAATTTTGAGGATTTTTATAAGATCAGTTTAAATCAATTAACTAAAAGAGGTGCCAATATGCTTAAGACTTAAATGCTTATTAAACACTTTTAAAGCAATCTACTGGCAGATGTGTCTAAAAACAGAAGATGGCATAATTTAGCAACCATTAGTTATGAGAAAAATTGTTCTACAGTTAGATTATAACGGTTACATATCAGTGAGATATCAAAGAATATTAGAATTTTGTCTGCTTGATTAAAAAAAAACAGCATTAGACTTCCTTGTCCTGTGGTTAAGGCAAACAGAAGAAATGTGATTTCAGATGAAGAATAACTCAATGAAACTGGCAAGATTCCTTAAACATGACTTTAAGGTCACAAAGACCAAATCTTTATAAATGTGTTACTTGTAATTCTGTAATCATTTCCCAGGTACCTGATGCAGTTTCGAGGCTGTCTGGTAAGGGTATTCCTGACTATTCTTGGCTCTGTGTTCAGAATGGACTCCTGGCAGTACTCAGGGAACTGTCCGTAGTGTCAGAGCCTGGTCATCTTTTAAATTTGAGTGTAATATCCTGGCATATAGAAGCAAGCATGAATTAGTCTGTCTGGCAGCAGCGAAGACCTTCCCTAACTCTGTGACACAGGTCTATCTAGACAATAACAGTTTCATATCAGGGCTGCTACCCAGAACAACTGAATTTTGGCTTTATTATTGAAGATTGTAACTGACAAAGGAAATATCTCCCACCAAGCCAGTAGCTGGGAAGATCAGCTCACTGAACTTTTGGTAACCACAATCTCCAGTTGCTATTCAGGCTGGCTGGACTGTGACACATCAGTTGTGAAGTCTGGCACATCAAACTTTAGCAAACTTTAGATCCCTATTCTGGAGCCTGGATCAGTGAAATTAGGGAAAGAGCCCATTGGCAGACTAGAAGACAAGTTGATGGAGACATTTTTAAATATCATTCAAGCAGAAATGAAGAAGCAAAGAAGCACAATATCCGAATTTAGAAATTCATTAGCAGAATACAGATGTGGGATAGAAGTTGCAACTCGTATCAGTGACATAAAAAATAGGGGGCATGGTCTCATCAATTAAAAGGAGGAAATTTATTAAAAAACAAAAATGAAGAGAACCTAAGGCATTTATGGAATAACATCTAGAGGAAAAATGTTTGCACATAGGAATACCAGAGAAGATGAATGAAAGAAAGGCAGAGAATCACCGGCAGAAGAAATAAGAGCCAATAACTTCCCCAATCAGAGTAAACAGTCATGCTGTGATAAAAGTAACTCAGAAAGTTCCAAACAAACAAACAAAAATAATCAAACAGAAGAACACAAAGATACATTGTAATCAAAATAGTAATAACAAAAAAGACCCTTAAAAGCAGTGATAAAAGCAAAGATTCATATACAAGGTAATCCCCAAAAGACTCACATTGGATTTCTCAAATAAAATGCTAGAGGCAAGAAGGAGATGGAATTTTTCAAAGTATGACTGACAATAATCTTCAACCAAAAATCTTCTCTCCTGCAAGGCTATCACTTAGATTTGAGGGAGTGACTTAAAAATTATTGCAAACAGTAACAGAGCATTTGTGGTTTCAAAGTCAGTTTACAAGCATACTAAATGATCTTCTATAAAAGTCATGGAAACTCCATTAAGAAGTAGAATAATACATAAAAGTCCTAAAATGGGGGAAAGTTGAAGATAAGTAAGTCATAGATGAAACACTAGAATTGTATGTTTCAAAATATGGAAATATAAATAAACTCACAGTATCAGTTTTAAACTACAGAGTAGCCTCTGTATATATACAAATATGTATATGTTTCAGGAACAAATAGAGGCTAACACAAGTGAATAAAATAAGGAACAGCTAGAGGAAACAATGTAAAATTGGGGAACAACCAAAATTCTCATGAGAAAGTGACAATGGATTCTTTTATGTCAGTAATCTCTCTATACCTCAGTGAATTGAACTCACTTATCAAAAGGTACAGGTTGACTAGATGGATCAGGAAACAGAACACTGTTTACAAGAGACATTTAAATTTTCATGAAAATAACAGGCTAAGAGTGAAAAATATAATCATACAAGCTAATAGCAAACTAAGGAGAGCAAGGACGGCCATACTTATATCAGAAATAATAGAATTCAAGCTAAAAAACTAATGAGAAATATGAGTGTATATTACATAATATTACATAAATATTTTGAGACTTCTAGATCAAGAAGACTTACTTTTTTTAGTGGGTGAAGCAAGATCATTTTTAATGAATCACACTTATTTATAAAGATCTGAGAGGAGAGAGGATGAGGTTATGTGTGCTCCTGAGAGACCACAAGCTTCTCCAGATTGGAAAAAGCAAAGAGACACAGAGTCAAGCAAGTGAGATACGTGTTCAAGAGAGGACATGGACTTGAAGAGCAAGTAAAAGACTTAACATCTATGCACCAAATGAAGGGGCAACAAAGCTCTCAAAGTAACTACTAATAGAGCTGATGAGATCTGTCAGTGGAACACAATAGTGGTAGGAGGTTTTAATGCTTTATTGTAGTCATTGGGCATATCAACTAGACAGGAAATCAATAAAAAAATAAGAGGACTAAATGAAGAATTAGCAAAACTGTCTAATAGACATGTAGAAGTCCTTTTATTTCCCCAGAACTCAATACATTTTTCTTCAATACATCTGGGACAGTCTCCAAGTTAGATCACATACTAGGACAAAAATGTCCATAAAGTCATGAAAATAAAACTCTCCTCAAGCATTTTTTCAGAAAACAATGCCATGAAGGTAGAAAATGTCCATAAAGAAAAGCTGGGGAGAACTCAAACAATTGGAAGCACATACAACAATCGTTGGGTCAAAAAAAATCAAAAAAGAAAGAAAAATATTGACTCCCATAAACCATCTCCTGCTGGCACCAGATAATCTCATCATCGGCCACCCTCCAGATTACACGGCTGCTTCTCCCAGAAGGGAGCATAACATGAGGCCCCCATAGCCATGCTACTGGACTCTGTGTCAGGCTGTTTTCACTCGGGGCACCCCAGAGGGGGTGTGTGAGAACCCTCCCTGCCCCAAGCAACCCAGTCTTGGTGGCCGACCTCCACAAACCAATTGCTGCCATGCTCCAGGCCCTCCCCACATGCTCGGCCGAGCCTCACATATGAGTGAATATATTCCTGGACCACATGGCCACTTTCACAGCTACAAGACACATCAAAGACACTCCCTACCCATTCTCCATAATTACCACACCATATTTGATGAGTGTCAGACAGTACGCAACAAATCATAGAGGGAAATATATATACATATATACATATTTTCAGACATATATAGCAAAACTCACATCACCCAAACTTTAACAACATGTTAGTGATAGCCTATAGAATGTCTTAATGGCTCCTGCCAAAATAGTACAATCTTCACACTGTTTCTTATATGAACACATTTTTGTAAGCATGTTCAGTAGTTCTTCATAACAGACAATACAAAATACATACTTTCAGTTGTGTTTTGGGACAGGGATTGGGGCTTGGGATGGAAACATTCTGAATTTGGTGGTGGGATTGGTGTTTGAATGTTAAATGTAATCAAATATTGTGAACTATCTTATAAAATTAAAAAACTTTAAAAATTTTTTTTAAAAAGAAAGAAAAATATTCTTGAAACAAATCAGAATGAAGGCAAAGATTGTTGTAACCTTTGGGACACATCTGAAAATAAGATAAAGAGAATATCCACAGCAGTATAGGTTTACATCAAGAAATAGAAAAAAGTTCACATCAATAACCTAACATCACATCTTGAAAAAAATTAGAAAAAATAATAAATAAAATCCAAAGCAATTAGAATGAGGGAAATAATAAAAATAAGTATAAATCAGTGATACAAAAATCAAGAATACAATATAAAGAATAGATGAAATCAGCAACTTTGGGGGCTTGTTTGTTTGGGAGACCATACCTGGAAATGTTCAGGAGTTACTCCTGGCTCTGCATTTAAGAATTACTCCTGGTGGTGATTGGAGGGACTATATGGGATGCCAGGGATCAAACCTGGTTGGGCATATGCAAGACAAGCACCGTACCTCATACCTACTGCACTATCTCTCTAGCCTTAACAATCTAAAGCTATTTTTTAAAAAGACTAAACACAATTGACAAACCCTTAGCTAGACTCACAAGGAAAAAAATAGAGGAAACGCTCACAAATTGAGTCAGAGATGAGAGACATGACAACAGATACAAATAGTACAAGGTTCAGAACCACAATCTCCTTAATTTTTCTTTACAGCTATATTTCTGTTGTGTGAGTCGAAGATAGACTATCACTGTTTTCCAGGTACACTATATTTATTTGTATTGATACCAATAAAAATACAAATCCTTTTCGTTGAAATATAGCTTAACCTATTTTTTCTTGTTCTGTACTTGTGTGCTTTTAATGTAGGTGTGGGATTTTGCATTTTTCTTATTCATTTGTCCCTTTGTTCTAAACTGCCTCACTACTTATGAATGATGATAGCCATTTCACATATTGACTAGGCTTCCCAGGATTGTGCTTACTGAAAATTAGATAAATGCACTGCCCATGTGTTAAAATGAAATTATTCACAAAAATAAGTGAGTAAGCTTAGCAGGTGCCCCTGACAGAACCTCAGGAATGATTCTAAATCAGCACAGCAATCTCTGGGGGCAGTTGTTCAAACACATACAAATTCACCAAATTCCATTATCATTAAGCCCAAATGGAAATAGGTAGATAGATAGATAGATAGATAGATAGATAGATAGATAGATAGATAGATATGTAATTATCAGCAGGGAGATGTATTCAAAAAGTAAAATTCTTAGTGTTCTGTGACTTGAGCAATTTAACAATAGCAATGGAGTTTCTAGATGTGGAAAAAATAGAAATATTACAGATTCAAATATGCAGGCATGAGAGGAAAATGGCAATGAGTTAAAAAATTACACACAATGAAATTTTTTCTAACCTTGCCCAGGAGTCTTGCAATAATATTAAATGCCATGCACCAAGGACAGGGAGCTAGGTCATCTGTGTTCTTTACTATCTGGATCCAGATCTATTGAGGGCTAGTAAGAGAAAGGGTGAGGAACTGTAAAGAAGATTGCCATTTCAAAAGAAAAAAAATGTATCAAAAGAATTGAGAAATGGTGAAGGAATTTAACCCTTTAAAATTGTTTAATAAGTAGATAGTTTGTGGAGCCGAATCCCTTATTGCAGGAATAAAAAAAAACTTGAATCCTGCAAGATTTTATCATATTTTCAAAGCCTCACACTCTATGAAAACACAGACATGATTCTCACAATTCAGAGTCTAGACTAGCAATTTTGCAGAGTTTGATTTAGAGTGAGTCTGGGATGTTGGAGAGTTACAATTCATGTGCTATAGCACATGAGATTCAATATACTCACTGTATAATCCAGTAACCTGTTGTGGGAAGCAAGATTCTACAGGTAAAAAAGGTAGAGCAAGTCCTCTTGCAGATCAGCTTCATGCAAATACAGTTTTCTGTCAGTTGCAGTTCTGATTGGTGGACAGTTACCTAACAATAACTGGCCAAACTTACCTTGCTAGAGAGGCATCATCTTCTCTATGGCTACTCCTCTCAAACATCTGGAATCTGACCCTCCACAGTCTCCTAGCTCTTTGGTTTTTACCCTAACTCAGGGTGGCTCAATCTTTGTTTTTTATGTCTTGTAGCAATAGCAATGTACAAATGCTTACTGAACAGTTTGTGTACAAAAGCAAGTCAATTTCTATATAACACTTGCTAAAGCAAAGTCTCTGACGTTGGTATTTTATGGTACTTTATGGTAAGGTGGAACAAATATGTCTTCAGCAACTAGAATACAAAGCACAGTATCGTAAAAAAATAAATACATAGGGGGAAAGTGACAAAAATATGTTAAAAGAAACTGGTGTGTAGCTCTAACCAATAGTTTCTGATTGAAGATACCTGAGTTTTTGGAAAGGGGCCTTTGGTAGCAGAAGAGAAAATAAAGGAGGATAAAGTCCTTATAGACTGAGAGGCAGGTGTCGTACTCAGAAATAAAAATCCCTAGTTGAACTGTTCTAGGGTTGGGGAAACTAGAAAATATTGTTTGCAGCTAGGAACATGAAACTATGGCTCCATTCATTACAGAGCAGGGAAGACTAAGCTAGATATAGGCTTTATACTCTCTGATAAGGGCATTGGAATCTCTAATCCAGGAGTCCAGGATAAAGCCACAATGATTACACTCAGCTGGAGCTGGAGTGATAGCACAGTGGGTATAGTGTTTGCCTTGCATGAGGCCTACCCAGGTTTGATTTTCAGCATCCCATATGGTTCTCTGAGTGCAGAGCCAGGAGTCAACCCTGAGCATTGCCAGGTGTGACCCAAAAAGAAAAACAAAATAAAGGAATGCCCTCAGTTTTTGACCAAGATGCACTAATGACTGTGGGCACACTGAGAACTTCAACAATATTCTGATTTTTAGAAGGTATTTCCAAGAGTAACCCATTTTTTCACATTTGAAAGTAAAATACATGCCTAAATTTTCCTGACAGAAGATCCAGACATCTTCTAGATGAAATACACACATATTTTTGCCTGGTTATGGTTGATAGTTAGAGAGTCTGTTGCCCCCACGCCTGGCTGTCTTCCCCGGGGTCCCTCGGAGAGCTTCAGTTTCCCTCCCTGCTCCGAGCATAGCTCCCAAGGCCGAAAATCTCTGGAACCTAGCCACAGCCATGCTCAAGGCCCCTTTCCACACGTTCGAATGTGCCTCACACATGAAGGAACCAGAGAGGAACACAGGTGTGTGGCACTCGGGGTTGAGACCTCCAAGCCTGCTAGGATTGGGACTGGGCCTCTTCTGCCCAGATTTCCCATTTTCCAGCAGCTAGGCGGTCACACCCAGGGACAGCCCCTGGTGAGGTGTAATCCAACCAACAGCCAGCATTCAGAGACTAGAAAACCAAGCTCCTGGAATCTTACAGTCTAGTTCTCCCTCTGGGCATTCATATGCCAAAACCAGTAACAATGATGGGTCTCATTCCCCTGACCCTGAAAGAGCCTCCAGTGCGGCACCATTGGAAAGGATGAATAAAGAGAGCCTTCTGAAATGTCAGGGCTAGAATGAATGGAGACATTACTGAGACCACTAGAGAAATTCAACAATTCAACGATCAACAGGATGATGATGATGATGATGATGATGATGATGATGATGATGATGATGATGATGATGATGATGATGATGGTGGTGGTGGTGGTGGTGGTGGTTGATGTTGCTGCTGTGAGATTTATTACAGGCAAGCAGTTGGGGTCCTTTGTCAGAAGTGATCCCAGAGTGTCTCATTCTCTAGGGATACTGGGAGCTGAGTAGAAGAAAGGAGCACTGGGAAGCTGGCCTGTAGGTTCAACCCACCATTACTGAGTGACAAACTCTCCTTCCTGTGCTTTCCAGGGTTATCTCTGAAGTGATTCTATGGTCCCATACCTGCCTCCACATGCTCCAGAGTCACCCCAAAGGCCAATCAGTTTTGTGACCACAGATTTATCATGCACTCCTTTCCCATGTCCTGGCCTTCACACACCTATGTGGTCATCTCACTTTTTTCCCTTTGCTACAAGTGTGATATATTTGTACACTGGCTTTCATTTGGGAGAACGCCTTCCTCTCACCTGAAACCCTAGTACCCTGCATACCTCAAGCATCCTACCTTAAGTATCTGGGGGAATTCCCTTTGATACCAGTTACCCATCTTAGGGGTAAATGTTGTTTTCAAAATCATGTGTTTGAGTTTTAGACTCTCTAAGACCTGGCAATTTTCAAATAGGATCTACCGGAAAGCTGATCAGAGCAAAAAATGAGGTTTTGGGGTAAGACTGTAATCCCACAAAGCCTTTGAGAAGAGATGAGGACCCAGATACACACCAAGGATGGCCAGGTAATGACACAGGGGGAGTTAATATTCATGCCAAGGAGGGAGGGCTCAGAGGAACCAGGCTTGTCACATCTCAAGTCTCCAGGAAAGAGGCAGCAGAGTCCACTGCTATGGCCCCAGTATATGGTCCTTGGCATGGCCTTGAACGGCCAACACACCCCTCTTGAGCTGTCTTTTCCAACATAGATTACCAGTTCATCTTTGACTATTTTACAGAAAAAAAAAATCTTGATCATTCAATGAATCATACTCTGTGCACAGCGATGGCTCTTTGTTTAACCTAAATTTGTCATAGGAGACCAGTGAACAACTGTATGCAGAGAAACAGGTGGTCTGGCCTATCTCTGCTCTAGCCCACCCTCCCTGATACCTCTTTTTTCCAGGACCAGAGTGACCAAACCTCACAGTTTTACCTCTGCAGAGCCTCCAGCCCCATCATATTTCTCACCCCTAACCAATAAGTTGGCCCATTGATCCCCAACTCCTGCATCTCTGGTCCACACCTGAGTAGAAAAAATTTACTAATGATTAACTAGAAATGTTGCTTCCTCACTGGTAGATGGTTAGTCTGTTGGAAAGTGATCAGACTGACATGAATCTGTTGTTGGCATTTGATTGGTGTCAGTGGCACAGTGCAAAAGGTCTGGATTGCTGTCTTTCTGGGTTACTGTGTAACTCTTCTAAATAAATAAGTGTGTCATTTTTCTCTTGTAGGGCATGTCAAAAGAGAACAGCTTAATTTTATTCAACAGGGAGGGTAAGGAGGAGGGGAAGGATCAAGAAAAGTTTTTGAGAGAAGGAAAGATAAAGAGGACAATTAGCATATCTCTCTGTCATCTATCTTTCCATCATCTATTTTTCTCAACTCTTTCATCTGTCAATTTTTGAGACTTTGGCTTACTTCTAGAATTCACAATGACTGTGGGAAACAAAAACTTCTGTGGAAAAAAAAACAAAATTCAAAATCGTAGAGAGGAATATAAACATCATTCTTTCTTACATTGTGTTATATAATAATTTGTCTAAAAACATTTTGTCTTCCCAAAAGGATTCTGAGTTTTTAGGGTCATAAATCAGGCTTTATTTTTTTATGTCTCTGATAAATGCATACACTGTATGAATACAAAATGTTTCAATTGAAGAGTTATTTAGAATATATCCCAAGTCCATTTGCGGGAAAATTATCTGTGACCACAAAGCCCTAAACAATACCTAACCCCTGCAAAGACTAATTTTGGCTATCAGAAGATATTTTCCTTCACAGGTGGAAAAATTATTACCATTTTTATGTTCATTTTGCATGAATAGCTTAAAAAATTTCTCCCCAGTGCCAAGGAGGTCACTTATTAGTTATTGTTTTGATAGAAATGGAATAAGTAAATGTATTTACACTGTGGCTGTTGCAAGCTCTCTGGAAGAGAATGTAAGTTGTCTCTTAGTTATGATGATTCAATCATTAGTGCTAAAACTCAAGCTAATGACATTCTAATAAAATGGCTTCAATCTTGGCTGAGAAATACGTTGCCAACTAATTTACTCTTTAAATCTACAAAGATAAATGTCATGTCACACTAATGGAAATAGAGATTATTCATATTTATGACATTTTTCCAAAGAAAAGGAACTTTTCAAATTGCTTTCAAGAGCTATATTGAGTTTAGTCTATTTTCCTTTGGGTAGAGATCATAGCCAAAAATAGATCACATTGTCTGTTTTTTATGAAATACTGCTGGTTCCACAGGACAAAAGAAGTTCAAGAGTCTGTTTTGAAATATGCATCATCCTCTGTAGTTAGAAATAAATGAAAAGGTTAATGATGTTGATTTTCATGAAGAATTGGTAGAAGAATCTGGTGGTCTCAGGGAAAATAAATTCCATGATTGTCAAAATCTATGCACTTCAGCTTTGTGTGAATATCTCTGAGAATAACTTAAAGCAAACTATAAATCAGAACATTAGAAGGTTGAAAGATTTAATTCACAAATCTTGAAATTTTGCATGTATTTTATAATCAGATGACATACTCTGGTGATTGTGAGGGACTCTAATCTTTTGTGAAAATACTAATATATTCATCGTATAATAGTCACATTTGTTTTCACTATGAAATAGTAAAAGACATTTTCATCAAATAATCAATTCTTCCAAATTAAATAAAAGAGTTGGGAGTTAGATTAAAAAGGAAAACCACAAGGCACTGTTGTGTTCACTGAGTGATTGTGTATTTGTACATTCTCAGCTAAAGATACCAAAGAATCCTAATATAGGGCAATATTGGATGGCATTTAAAATAAAGGAATAGTTTTGAGGGGTTAAGGTAAACAGCAACACTTTGGAAAGACTTATGACACTGAAAACAGATACAAAGAGGAAAATATCACCTATTAGGTGTTTTCATGGATTGGATGGGTTAATGGTAATGGAAAGAAGCATTCATCTAAAGAGTGTAGGCAGACTGGATGGTCCTAGTAGATATCATCATTATTGGAAATCCTGTTTAGGAGACTCCCTCTCACACTACACGAGCTTTCCTGAACTTTCTCCTTTATTTCTATTCTTGTAAATAAAATGGTTTTTCAGGATTTAACTTAACAAGAAAGAAACCGTTGTGCCGGAATTTCAGATTCTCAGTTGCAGAGAGACCAGTTCTACACACAATAATGCAAAGGCAAAGGAACTTTGTTGCTAGCTCGAGCTAGGTTCCAAGTTTCATCCAACACCATGGAGTCTCGACAAGGACCCTGACTCCAAATCACAAGCAGTTTGTAAAGGTTTCAAAGTTTCAAAGTTAAGCAAGCACTAAGGGAACAGTGGTCAGGCAACAGTTAAACAATAGTTTCCAGTAACAGTTTATGGTTACATTCTCTACATTTCTGGCACATTGTGTTTGATTGAAACCACTTGCTGGGTCCAGGAACTTTCCAGGTGGGTTCAGGTTTTTTAGTTACACATTGTTTGATTTCTGGGAAACTGAACTGGAACCTGAGGCCTGCCTGATTTTTCTTATTTCTGCCTCTGGTCATGGCATCAGTTTCACCTTTACACCATCAAAATCTCTGTCACTTGGCAATGTGTGTCTTGTATTTTCATGATTCTTCTCTATGACACTAATGTCTATCCAACAGGTAAATGTCCATGCATACCTACTACCAGGCAAGGAAAACGTAGGTGGTTGCCAAAGTTGTAAATATATCAAGGTAATTAGTGATAAATGATAGGCCATGTAACTTGTGTAGAGACAAATCTCTACATTTCAGTGGCTGAAAACCAGAGTAATTTCTGATGGTGTGTGCAGCAGGTTTGTGCTGTGCAGGGAGGTCAAAACTGAGAAACTGCAAGAATGCACGGTTTTGCTATTTAACTAGTCTCACCATAGTCACTCTAAGGTAAGCAATGTCCTCTTCACTTTACCTTTTCCATTTTCTAAAGACTATCTAAAACCCCACAACAAAGCAATTGCAAACTTCCCCTTTTCTAGGCACTATACTTAATTTTTTTTTCTGAATGCTAAACTTATAAGACACAGATTGATATTATGCCATTTTTTATACATAGCATACTGGGTCTTAAAGAGACTAAGTAACTTTCCCATGACATTTGCTTATTAAATTATAGCAAGTACATAAACTCTAGAGATCTTCTATTTGAATAACATGAGAGAAGATATGCAGTTTATTCTTGAAGCTCATTCTTTCATTTCTGGGCAAAATTTTGGACCACACAAAAGGATCTGTGCAAGAAAGAAATAATGTATGCTTTAACATACCCACAGAGAAGAACTCTGATAAAGTTAGTCTGTGAATCTTGTTCCATCCACAAAAGGCTGCCACCCCATCATCTTATAAGGCTGTCCCCTGCCAAATTCTCAGGGAAGGCAGCTTTTCTTAGAGTTCTTTTGCCTTCAGTTTTTTTTTCATACTTTGGATTTCTCCCACACGTTCTCTGGATTATGAGCCAAAGACAAAAACAAGACCAAACAGAAATTTCATGAATCTTCCTGCAGTCTCTAGCCAGTCTGCCTTTGTCTCTGAATGTCTCATATTGGTTTGATACGCACACCAGGTTTTGACATAAGGAAAAGTATGTCTTCTTCAGCTTAGGCAGAGCCGCAGCGTCTTTGTTATGCTATTTGCAGATCACTATAAGTCTTTTAAAAATAAGAAAAAAACTTCCTTTTTTAAAAAACCTACTTATACCTGGAGAGAAACAAAAGTAAAGATTCCCTGGACAAGAATGGCTGTGAATAGTTCCACCAGCCCTGCAGGCATCCGTGGATCCAAAGGGCACTCACGGTCTTGAACAGGAAGCTCAGGAGCAAGGTAGAATCACGGAGCAGCACATAGCTTCTGGGAATATATATTTTTTCTTTAATTCTTATCTAGAATTGCCTCTTTTCATTTCATTAGCTTTCTCATGGGGGAAAAGCTCTCTAACCTAGATTTTTCTCTTCTCCTTCTACTGCTATTATCTCAAAAGAAACTTCTCTTTTCTTTTGAATACTTCTAGAATATGGGGTGTGTGTGTGTGTGTGTGTGTGTGTGTATGTGTGTGAAGATGGCTACAACAGTGTTCACAAGTGAGCTAAATAAAATATTTTCACAACAGTTTTTCTTTTGGCGGAGTGGGGGCAGATTCCAAACAACAGTAAAGGAACGGAGCACTTCTGGTGGTATGGCCAACAGGGCTGGATAGCTCAATGCTCAGACCCAGCAATACAGAGGGCTTAAGTGTGGTGAGGGACACCAAGGCAATTCTGACTGTGCTCAGGGGTTTTGCACTGCCAGGGACTTGGGACCCTTGTGCATGCCAGAAAACATCCCTGACCACTGAACTATGTCCCAGGCTCCAAGTTGGGCGTTAGTTTTTTGGTTTGTTTTTAACATGATTCTTCTTTCATTTCTCTAAGGATTCTTGTTGGTTTTCTGTTTTGGAAGCATAGCCCTCCTACTCAAGTTCCGTCCATTTTTAGGTGTGTATTTGTCATTTCTCCAAATCCTTTAGACGGTCAGCAATGTCCTTTTTTTTAGGCTGCACCACCCAAACAGCTCTCTTTGCTCATTTTCTTCCATGTTTCACCGAGAGCTTCAAATATTTGCAAACCTGCCTTTCTCCTCTGTAAACTTCCCCTTTGGCCAGACGACCTTCCTTGCCACTTCACTGAATCATCTCTCACCCACTGTTTAAGACTCAACGTGGAGGTGTTCCCGTGTCTCCTGTGCTATCTCTCTCTTCTGTGAGCCCCTGTCTCCCTCTGCTTACTTGTCACTCATTTATATTTGGCATATTTGTGTATAATACTATCACCACCAGTAGAATGTGAGTGAGTTCTTTGAGGGAAGTCATGCAATTTCTTTTTTAATCTTAGTCACTGTGGATTACAAAGTAAATTTATGATTGGATCTCAGGCAGACAATGTTACAACACCAATCACTCCACTAGTGTTCATTTCCCTCCAGTCATGTCTCCAGTTTCCCTTCCACCCACCAGCCTGCCTCTATGACAGGCACTTTTTAATAAATTTTTGACACTATGGCTTATTACTGATAGGACTTCATGCATAACACTTTACTACCTTTTAGCACGGCCCCCTCCTTCCAGATGGCCACTTTCCTCCACCATTGTTACAGCATTTTCTTCCCCGTGCCGTTCACCCAACCCCAACATGACAAGCTTCCTGCTGATAACCAGCTCTCATGTTCTTCACTTCTATTGCCTTCGGTATTCACTTTCCACCTACTATGTTTCTTTATATGTTGCACACAAGAGAAATTTTTATCTTGCTAGTGTGAAGGTGATTCTGGTATCAGTATTTATTAACGCTTGTGGTTGTGAACTACATTGACTATGTAAAGTGAACTCTAATCATGAGAAGGCCTACTGTTAAAATGTAGAGGCAAAGAACAAGAGGGTAAACCTGGCATATTACTTATTACTGACAACTTGCTTATGTTGACCAGATGTTGGGAGGAAGAGAAACTTTTAATTTCTAGCACAAATCAAAGAAATACAATCTTTAAAAGGTTGTATTTTATTTTTACCTCTCTTCTAAACTGACCTCTCTTCTAAAGCTGACAAAATAGGACATAGTTGGGTTTGAGGTTTGCATAAAACATTTGAGACCAAAAAAAATTTGCTTCATTTTCATCTAGTCAGCATAAAACTTGCATCACAGAGTGCTGATATGTAGGGTTTGCTTACTGGGACTATATTCATATTTCATTTCACCCGGCATCTCGGGTTCACTGATATTCTGAAAACTCACACAGTAAGGCCAGAATCAGTAGAGTAATCCTTCCTAGAATTTTTGTAAATAACCATCAGCTCTCACCTGCCGGCAGGAAGGAGCATTTCAGGAATATGGGCTGTGTGCCAGGTGTGTTTAATCTGTCTTGATAAGAGACCCAGAATGATACTGTTATTTTCACCTGAGAGTAACTGAGAAGAATACTGCCTTAGATTAATTAAACTGACTGACTACAGAGGACAAAGATTTCTTGGAATTATTTTTGCAATGGAAACTCAGGATTCAGATTTATTGTTAGTTCTTTGGTGCCTACAATGTCTTTGATATGCTTGGCAGAAATCTCTGTCTCAAGCATTGGTTACACCCCATGTTTTCTTTAATGGGGGGATTGGACACAATAATGTTTGCTTTATAATTTATAGTATTTGAACAAGATTTCACCTTCTCAGTATTCAACTTCATTATTTGCTTACCCTTTCCTTAATCTCTCTTAATCCAATATATTTCTGTAAAGCAGGGGGATTTCTCTTTGCTAATAAATCTCATTATTTGTAGCTTTTTATAATTAAGCAGGCTGAGACATGGTGTAGTAATTTGTAATTTCTCAAAGTAATAATATTGCAAAGTATAAAATGTTCTTATGCGAATACATTTTTTTTTTTTTTGCTTTTTGGGTTACACCCAGCGATGCTCAGGGGTTACTCCTGGCTTTGCACTCAGGAATTACTCCTGGCGGTGCTGGGGGACCATATGGGATGCCGGGGATCGAACCCGGGTCGGCCGCGTGCAAGGCAAACGCCCTACCCGCTGTGCTATCGCTCCGGCCCCATGCGAATACATTTTAATCCATATAACCCAAGTAGAAATTCCTATCATAAGTGTTTATTATTCTAGAGTGTAAAATTCTAATTCTAAAATGAATTTAGTCAGATTTGGCACCAAGATTTATTACGGGATGATTGCTAAGAGAGGTACTTTCTTTCATATGTCTTGAAATTTCTAGATTTTACCCAGAGTCATTTGTTATCACTTAGACATAGAACAGATGCGAAGCTAAACTTTGCCTGAATTGGACAATTAAATTTTCTTGCTTCCATAATTACAACCAATAGTGGGTCTGGGTTGTATTGGAGTAGACCCACATGAACAACAAGTTCAATAATGTTTTTCTTGGAAATAAATATCTTTCAGTTTAGTTATGTTTATTAAAAATAATTATTTTGGCGATATATAAGCATATTGATGGTTTATGATACTAGGAAGATATTTTACCTTATTAAAGCTTCCTCATCTGTAGAGCAAACTTAATTTTAAACACATTGATGAAAGTAAATATTTTCTTAAGACAAACAGCTACAATTACAAGTAAATATTGCCATAAAGATCCATGATTATGTGAGATTACAAATATTACAAATAGAAGATGATCTGCATGGAAAAAATTATAGGGATAATTTAGTAGATGAGAACTTCTATAGGTTAGTGAGAATGTGTTTAGGACCCAGCTCATATTTACAGTTATTCATAAATATGTATAGAAATGTAACACTAAAATAGAAACTATAGCCACTGTTAGAACACCTGGCTCTAAAGGTCAAAGGTTGTTTTACTTATGTCTCCTGATTAATATACAAGTTTCATTTCTATTTTCTTTCCCCAGTTATTTTTAATTTTTTAATAAATAATGCAACTGGGTTGTTGGGAACTCTATAAGGGCTCAGGTTGTCCCAATTTAAAATTTTGGTTAAATATTATCAAAATCATTTTAGCTAATTTTTATCCTGAAGGGAAATGAGACTAATTATATATCACTTTTTATGCTCTCACTTCCTAACAAGATCCATTACTAATGAAGTAGATTTATAAAAATATGTATAAAGGGTGCCTTAGAGATAGTACATAAGGAAAGCACTTACCTCACCACTTACCTTTCCAAATGCATGAAGTTTATCAAAGAGAGGACGGCTATTAAATTTTAAGATATCTTTCTCTGTATAAACTTCCATTTACAGATTACAAACAAGTAAATGTTTTCATTTTACAAAGAACAGTGAATGGAGAACCAGTTTAAATAAGCAAATACCTATTGCATATCTACTATGGACAACTATTTTTTTAGGAGTATAGGAGTATAGAGAGCATTATATGACAGAGATTTTTGTCCTGGCCAAACCAAGAGCTCAGAATCAATGGAGCAAAGACCAGTCAAGTCATTACAACATACACAAAGCTGTGTCACATGTTCTATTGGTAGAACAAAAAGTTCTATGAAAGAATAAATAATAAACTGAACCTAACTTCATAAACCTCGTGAAGAATGTGTCATTTTATCTGCATGTTGAAAGAGGGCTCAGATGTTCCAAGGTGGAAATAATTGAAAGATCATTACAGGTAAAGAGAGAAAGGGAACATATGTGTGGAGACAGCAATATCTTATCAGTGTGTAAGAAAAAGAGACAGAATCTCATGGGTCAAAAACAAGGATAAATGGTAAGTGAAATGACTCAGAAAGAGAGGGATATACATAAAATGACTGCACTCATTTTTGGAATATAAAAATATCATGATATGAAATTATTACCCAATGACAGTATAGACAAAGGCCATTGCTCCATGGTTGGAATTCTGCCTCATGAGCTGGGGGAAAAGGCAGTGGGAATAGAGAAGAGATCACTAAGTCAATGATGGTTGGAGGGATGGCTTGGAATGGGAGATGTGTGCTGAAAGTAGGTAGATAAAGGACCAAACATGATGTCCTCTCAGTATCTATATTGCAAACCATAATATCCATAAGGAGAGAGAGAGTATAAGAGGGAAATTGTTGCCATAGAGACAGAGGGAAGAGTGGGGGGTGAGGGAGGGATACTTGGGACATTGGTGGTAGAAAATGTACACTGGTGCAGGGATGGGTGTTCGATCATTGCATGACTGAAACTCAAACATGAAGGTATTGTAACTATATATTCAATAATATATATATAAATAAAAACAAAAACAAGGACCAGAAACTAATTTATCTAAACTCTCTGCTTTTATCATTCTAGTCTGTAAAATTCATTATAAGTCAATCCTCAACACTTTCACATGCTTCTCCCTACTCAAAAGCTTCCCTTAATCACTGATTAAATGTGAATGGTCTGTCTTCCTCCATCCGGAATTCAGAACTTCCTGCTTCCTCTCTCCTGCAACTACTGAGTCTAAGTCCTCTTCCTTCCCAAGAACATATGCTCTATAGACGTCAGCTCGGGTCCATCCTCACACACGAGTGAATTTATTTCTAGACTTCATGGCCTCAAATGCAGACGTGCAACACTTCATAGGACATGCCTTACCCATATTCCAAGAATACTGCACCACATTTGATGGGGTTCAAAGTAGGAGGCGAACAATCTTAGAAGGAAATATTTTTTACAGTTATATATGTATATATACATGAACACAAAATTCAACCTTTAACAACATGTTAATGATGTCTTATAGAAGGGCTTCATGGCCCCTGGGTGAAATACAACAACCTTCACATTTCCTCTAAAGATACTTTTTAGTAGCATTTTCAGTGGTTTTTCATAGCAAACAATACAAAATATATTATTTTGGTTCTGCTTTGGGGCAGGTATTAAGGTTCAGGATGGGACCATTAGAAATGTGGTGGGAAGGTGTTATAGTGGTGGGATTGGTGTCTAAAAATTAAATGTAATAAAATATTGTGAACAACTTTATAAAATAAAAAAATTTAAATATTCCATGTATTAAACCAATTTCTTCACAAAAACTATCACTGTATCACTGTCATCCCATTGTTCATCAATTTGTTCAAGCGGGCGCCAGTAATGTCTCCGTTCATCCCAGCCCTGAGATTTTAGCAGCCTCTCCTTACTCGTCTTTCCCAGTGATTCGAGGCTCTTTCAGGGTCAGGGGAATGAGACCTGTTATTCTTACTGTTTTTTGCATATCAAATACGCCATGTGGAGCTTGCCAGGCTCCGCTGTGCAGGCGGGATACTCTCAGTAGCTTGCTGATTTCTCTGATATATATATACATATATATACACATATATATGTATATATATATCTATCTCCCTCTATGGTTTTATGAAAATGAATAGGGAGTGTCTTAGGAATATATTCACTCATGCATGAGGCTCAGCCTGAGCGTGGCATAGTTATGGGAACCTCGTTTTATGCTCCCTTAAGGGAGAAGCAGCCGTGAGCTCTGGAGGGTGGCCGATGAGGAGTTATTAGTAATAACTCAACTAAGTGTTTGTTTGATCCCTACTTAAACAAACTCTAAGGCTAGATAAATGATAAAAGTATGTGTTAGAGAAATATTATATGTTTATGTATATAAGTTTGGGGGCTACACTCAGCAATTCTCAAGGCTTACTCCTGATTCTGTCCTTAGGGATCACTCCTGGTGCTGCTCATAGGACCACATACAGTGCCCAGGATCGAACCTGATCAGCTACAAGCAAGGCAAGTATAGTAACTTCTAGATTATCTCTCCTGCCTAATATTCTAAGCGTTTAAGAGTTTAGTTCAATCCTATCTACCCTCTATAAAATGTAAGTTATAGATTAAATATAATTGGCAAATTTTATATATCTAAAGCTGAAAGATGGAATATGCAGGTTTTTTCATACTACTTCTGTCTTTAATTGTATGTTTCAGTTTTTCTATCATAGGCATTTTTTAAAGTATTTGCTTTTAGAAATTGTTCTAGAATTTTCTCATCCACACTGACATCTAGTTGCCATATTATAACAGGGTATTGCATTTTTTCTTTAAGGCACTATGATTTATGAAGTTGCTCATAATAAAGTTTTATTTTATTTTTTTATTTATTTATTAGTGAGTCACATTGAGGGTACAGTTACAGATTTATACATTTTCGTGCTCATGTTTACCTCATACAAAGTTCGAGAACCCATCCCTTCACCAGTGCCCATTCTCCACCACAAATAAACCCAGCATCCCTCCCACCCCCCCAATCCCATCTCCCCCCACCCCACCCTGCCACTGTGGCACTGTGGCAGGGTATTCCTTTTGTTCTCTCTCTCTCTAATTGGTGTTGTGGTTTGCAATAAAGGTGTTGAGTGGCCATAGTGTTCAGTCTCTAGTCTATATTCAGCACACATCACCCTTCCCCCAGTGGCCTCCAACAACATTTTACTTGGTGTTCCCTTCTCTATCTGAGTTGCCCTCTCCCCAGAATGTGAGGCCAGCTTCCAATCCATGGAGTCAACCTCCTGGTACTTATTTCTACTATTCTTGGCTGTTAGTCTCCTACTCTGTTATTCTATATTCCACAGATGAGTGCAATCTTTCTATGTCTGTCTCTCTCTTTCTGACTCATTTCACTTAGCATAATACTTTCCATGTTGATCCACTTATATGCAAAGTTCATGACCTCATTTTTTCTAACAGCTGCATAGTATTCCATTGTATAGATGTACCAAAGTTTCTTCAAAAGTCAGATCAAAATGGATTAAAGACCTCAACATCAGACCACAAACCATAAGGTACATTGAAGACAAGTTCGGCAAAACCCTCCACGATATTGAAGATAAAGGTATCTTCAAAGATGACATGCCAGTGGCCAACCAAGTGGAAACAGAGATAAACAAATGGGACTACATTAAACTAAAAAGATTCTGCACCGCAAAAGATACAGTGACCAAAATACAAAGACAATCTACAAAATGGGAAAGGATATTCACCCAATACCCATCAGATAAGGGATTGATATCAAGGGTATATAAAGCACTGGTTGAACTTTATAAGAAGAAAACATCCAACCCCATCAGAAAATGGGCCGGAGAAATGAACAGAAACTTTCCCAAGGAAGAGATACGAATGGCCAAAAGGCACATGAAAAAGTGCTCTTCATCACTAATCATCAGGGAGATGCAGATCAAAACAATCATGAGATACCACCTCACACCACAGAGACTGGCACACATCCAAAAGAACAAATGCAACCACTGTTGGAGAGGGTGTGGGGAGAAAGGGACCCTTCTACACTGCTGGTGGGAATGCCGACTGGTTCAGCCCTTTTGGAAAACAATATGGACGATTCTCAAAAAATTAGAAATTGAGCTCCCATTTGACCCAGCAATACCACTGCTGGGAATATATCCCAGAGAAGCAAAAAAGTATAGTCAAAATGACATCTCCACTCATATGTTCATCGCAGCGCTATTTACAATAGCCAGAATCTGGAAAAAACCCGAGTGTCATAATAAAGTTTTAGAAACACACTGTTCCAAACCATATCCCCATGCCTGTGTGCCTTTCTCTCCAACAGTGTCCCCAGGTTTGCTCCCCACTCCCACCCTTACTACCACCCCCACCTTTTGCAGATTCATTTCTAAGTTTAGTTATTATAGTTTGGGTCTCCTGTTTGCAATGTTCTTGACTGTTGGTTTTAGACACATCTCCATACCACCAATGTGTGGGGGCTGCTGCCCCCGTAACAGGTTTTTTTAATATTAGAACACTATTAATGGTACTATTTGACAATGGTAGAAAATATCATGATTTTCCAACCATGTTTGGCATGTGAGAGATGAATTCTACAGAAGATTGTAGGACTTCTCTTTGGGATTTTATTGGTCCCAGTCTGAAGGAAAAATCATATTTCCCTATGAATCCACTAAAAAATCATGCTGAAAATTAAGGTGTTACTTGATTAAATTGAGAAAATAAAATGTGGGCCAAGTCGACCCGGGTGGCCATGCCTTTGCACAGCCACTTTGCTGTTGAACGAACAGGATCCAGAGCCAGCTATATGACTTGGGGTTCCAGCGAGTGCTTGCAGCCATGTTTCCAGACTGTGAACTAAGCTTTTGCCCCACGCTGGCTAACAGAGGAAATATCCTTCTTCCTTGGTTTTTCTTCCTTCCGAGAGGAAGAGGTGTGGTGTCCGCCATTTTATGGGACTTTTAAGCAGGTATGAACTTGGTGGTGCGGGAAAAAAAATGTGCTTTGAACTTGAAACAGCAGGATGCCTGGGCAGTCTCAGGCCGGGGCCCATGCCAGCTCAAGCTCTGCCGAGATTCGACCTGGGTGGCCATGCCTTTGCACAGCCGCTTTGCTGCTGAACGAGCAGGATCCAGAGCTAGCTATATGACTTGAGGTTCCATCGAGTGCTTGCAGCCATGTCTCCAGACTGTGAACTAAGCTTTTGCTCCATGCTGCCCCAGGAAGGGAAATGATTCAATTTCCAACTTAAATCTCCCTGGACTTAATTACTAAAATACAGAAATCCGAAAACTGTGTGGCCACAGTAGAGACTTTATATCTCTTCATTCTCATCAGTGGAAAACTAATTATCAAATATTTCCCTGTCAATAGGGCCGTATTCTTGGGGGATAAATTCCAACAAGAATAGTGAGTTCTGTGTTGAAACCCCAACAACAATAGTGAGTATTGTGTTGAAATATGGAATGTAATCAAGGTAAAGAGAAAAGGAAGTGAAATTTTTCAGTTATTCAGGGGGGGTGGTTGGGGGTGGGGCGTGGGATATATACTGGGTTTTTTCTTTTTTGTGGTGGTGGTGGAATATGGGCACTGGTGAAAGGACGGGTGTTGAAGCATTGTATAGCTGAGACATAAGCCTGAGAACTTTGTAACTGTCCACATGGTGATTCAATAAAATAAATTAAAAAAAAAGAAAGAAAATAAAATGTGCCTTGAAATAATAATTTGTTTTAGAAGTATTCAGGGAATTCTCTAATAAAAACATTTCTTAAAATAGAAAATATTGGGACCAGAGAGACAGTACAGAAGGCAGGCTGTTTGCCTTGCATGCATCCAACCCAGGTTCAATCTCCAGCACCCCACAGAGTCCTGTGAAACATCGCCAGGAGTGAACTATACGTCAAATAAAAATGTTGGTTTGACTTTGGTTAGGCTGGAGATATTAGCAGCTATTTAAACCTAAATCTCTCTGAAAAACGGCAAATGTCTTTCTATATGTACAGAGAAAAAGGAGTTGAAATAACATTAAGTTCTTCTTTTAGCACAACTAGGAAAGAGTCGCACTATGGATTTGAATGAACTATAAATATAAAAATTCACTTAATAATCTTTCATCCTACAATAGAATTCATAGGGAATGCATAAAAGTTCTGTATAATATAAATAAAGGTGGGGGCACCCACAATTATGTCAAGACAGGAGATACTGTTGAGTAGGGTGCAGGACTCAATGCCTGCATTAAGGGATGCACTTGGAATGTCAAGATTCCTTGTCACTTCAGACATTGTGCCTCTCATAAGGAGTACGGGTTTGAGGACACCCCTTAAACCAATGGTTAAAGGTTAAAAACCAGATGTTAATGGACCATAAACTTACAAATAATGCAGTAAAACCAGAAGCATAGAACTGTATCTTCATGACAGCTAGAAAAATACTTTGCTCAATGGACAGAAGGGAGAGCTCTTGAATAAGGAATTTTACCGACCACCCCTTATTGCCATCTGTATTGGGAAATGAAATAAACAAAGGCAGCTGAAAGTTGGAAAGAAATCTATTGTGAGAAAAAATGTAATTGAGAATAAAAATATTTAAGTTGATGAAAATGCACTGCTAAAAAAATTACCCTGAAGCAGAAGGATGAGCTCAGTATGACACATTAAATTAATTATCTATGTTTCCATTTGGTTGCAAGAAAAAAAAAAACTGGCATCAAACATATCAAACTGGACAAAACCGTAATCAAACCAAGTAAAAATTGAAGTACTAAAAAAACAAAACAAAAAACCCCAAAAAAACCCTAAAAACATTAGATTAAAAAAATAAAACAGAGTGAAAAATATAAAAATTTAGAGAGACCGTGAAGAACCAAAATACATGTAACCAGATTCTCCAACAAACTAAGGGTCTTGCCCAGTGAAACTACAGTTAAAGAGTGTTTCTACCAATGAAAGAAAACCAGAAACTGAATATTTGGAAGAGATTTCTGGGTAACTGTAGAAACTGACCTAGAATATTTCACCTGGGTAGTTGCCTAGTAAAATTATAAAACTTAAAAATAATAAATTTTAAGGACTTAGAGGATAAAAAGCTCAAATGACTTCCTAGAGTGTAAGAATGAAGTTCTATCATTCTTCTCAAGGACAGCTTACAAAGCAGGTCATCATGGAAGGACATTCTCAGAAACCTTGTTAAGAAGAATGACTTTAGGGTTCTAAAACAAGCCATGAATGCATCTTACAAGAAGTCATCTTATAAGAGGCAAAAATACTCACAAAATATTGTGATTATATAAATTTCTTGAGGACTCTGTTCCTCTGGGCAAAAGTAACCTCTACATATGTCATATGTCTCAGTTTTAGTATGGGGCCATAGCCCTCTTTGCTCCTATTTCCTAATAACTGAAAACAGTACAATTGTAGACAATTATTACTTTTAATATAAAAGTACACATATAAACTTTTATCATAATATAATGTATAATTCATAACATATATCAAAATATAATATAAATGATAATATGCTATGTAATAATATATAACATAGACATATAATGTTTGTATAAAAAGCATATATACTTTTTACATACAAAAAACCATAATGGTTTTAATTCTTCTACTAAGGATATTTTAGATGCATCTTGTTCATTGGGAAAATATGAATGAACAATTAAGGACTCAACTTTTATAAAATATTCATAACAAGAATATATTTAATTTTTCATCTGTCATTTATTTTACCCAGAACACAGATGGACTCTAGGAAATAATGTCATTTTCTAACCAAATACAATGTCATAGATGATAAATACATTTTGGATTAAGTATAGTGAATTCTTTTCCTTCCCTTTCCTCCCCTCCCCCACTCCCTTCTCTTCCCTACTCTCCTTTTCCCTCCCCTCCCTTTCCCTCCCCTTCCCTTCCCTTCTCTTCTTTTCCCTCCCTCCCCTCCCCTTCACTTTCCTCCCCTTCCCTTCCTTCCCCTTCCCTTCCCTTCCCTTCCCTTCCCTTCCCTTCCCTTCCCTTCCCTTCCCTTCCCTTCCCTTCCCTTCCCTTCCCTTCCCTTCCCTTCCCTTCCCTACCCTTCCCTTCCCTTCCCTTCCCTTCCCTTCCCTTCCCTTCCCTTCCCTTCCCTTCCCTTCCCTTCCCTTCCTTTCCCTTCCCCAAATTTTCTTTTACTAAAGTATTTTTGATAATTTTCCTTCAGTCATTTGGTTGTAACAAGCAATTAAACAAATTATCACCTGCCTGCTAGAGTGGCAGGTTTTGTAGGTGGTTGGGAAAATGGGGACAATGGTGCAAGTAAGGTCACTCAGGTGGTGGAGTTGGTGTTGAATCATTAAAAGCCCATAACAACTGTATTATGAGCAATTTTTTAAAACCATGAAGTTTAAATAAAGTGTATAAAAAAAGAAGCAACTTTCTAACAAAGTAAAAAAATAATGAAAGAAGGAAGGAAGAAAGAAATCTCATGTAAGGTATCAATCAGTACTTGTCCTGTTGTTAGCTTCATCTAGCATCATGCTCATCAGGTTAATTGCATGCGGCAGTATTTTATTCATTTTTAAAGGCTAGTTATTAGATATATGTATCATTATATATGTATATATATTTATATATTTTACTTTATATGTGCATGCATACTCCCATATTCAATTGATGTTTAAATTGTTTCCATATCTTGACCATGTGAATAATGCTGCTAAGAACAAAGGGAAAAGTATCTCTGGATTTTCAGATTTTCGTTTCAACCAATTTGGATATACACATAGTAACATTTTATGTTAAACTAGCCTTGTGATATGCTATACATATATTCTCATGTTATTTATTGTAAGCATGTTTATCTTTAAAATTTTATTTTACCAAAACATTATTTTTATTTAATAATCTTATTTGATTTTTATTTATTAATTAGTGTTATTGCAATCTGAAGATCCAGCAATATTTGTCACTCCCTAAATGATTTTGTTCTACTTTATCACTTCAATTTTTCAGTAATTTTTACCCATTTTCCCCTTCCTTTCTGGTTCATTGTTCTGATTAAGGTTCCAGACACATTTAATTGCAATGTTCACACTATTATTGGCGCCGTGCTTGCTAGGTTTGCACACTTTTAGTGTGGTGCTTTAACACTCATTTGCTAGACATTGCACAGTTTAGTGGTGATACTCACACATGCCTGCTGTTGGGGTGGGGGCTGCATATTTCAGTTAAGGTATATGTACACACTTGACTGTACTGCACTCGAGTATGTTTATCCCACACTCTGTTGTGGCCTTAAAGGTTACAAACACTAACATCACCAGAACATTACTTTGTGCATGGAATGGCACTAACAATCAAACTTGCTACCTCAACCTTGCAAGGGATACATTTTTTTACCCTGAGTCATCCCCAGAACCCCTGTTGCTGGTTTGGGGGATCTTGTTTGATTTGTCTGAGGGGGGCCACACCCAACTCAGCACAGGGTTTACTCCATACTCTAGATTCAGGGATCACTAACTCCTGGTGTTGCTTAAGAAATTTTATGCGGTGCTGAATATTGAACTGGGATCAGCTGTGTAGAAGGCATATATGCCTTACTACTTCTAGTATTGTCCAGTCCAAGATCTTCTCCTTTTACACAGTTTATTTCTACTCGTTTATCATTGTCTTTTAAATCAGTTTCCTTTGCCATTGACTTTTGTTATGTCATGATTTGTATTTTATTTCTTTTTATAAATATCATTTTATTTAGTATTATTAAAGTATAATATTTATTGTTGGTTAATTGCTATCTGTGTTGTATCATTCTCTATGGAGTAAAATTCTCAGCATTTGTAAAATAATAGAATACTGATTCCAAAAATAGGCCATGTGAACTTTTCCAAGTTTAAATCCTGATCATTTCTTCTCATTCTGTGGAATTAGGTGTTAGATAAATAACATAAATTTACTCACGTCAGCAAAGAAATGTATTTTCCTTATATTTGTATATGCATTTACATGTAAAGGTATTTATTCTTCTTAATGCAATATACATTCTTTATTGTGCTGTTATCACTATGGATATGCTACTTGAATATTTAAATTATTTTTGGTTTTAGTTTATTTACTTGATTGTAGCTAACATTTTTGGGTGATTATCTTGTGCTTTATAAACTTATTAGTATAACCCTAATGGTACCTTCCCTGTATCACTGCATTAATGTCATCCTGTTGCTCATCAATTTGCTTGAGCAGGCACCAGTAACGTCTCCATTATGAGACTTGTTGTTACTGTTTTTGGCATATCAAATACACCACGGGTAGCTTGTCAGGCTCTGCCGTGTAGTTGAGATACTCTCAGTAGCTTGCCTGGCTCTTCCAGAGGGACTGGGGAATTGAATCCTGGTCGGCTGCATGCAAGGCAAATGCCCTACCTGCTGTGCTATTGCTCCAGTCATAAGCTTTAATATTGGGATTTGTACAAGTCAATGAAGGTAAAAGAATGGTTCAAAGTAATGTATTTTCTAATGAACTAGAGAACATCTCAGTTTATCTATAGAGAGAAATACTCTTAAAGTTGTGATCCTTTCACAGAAAGTTAAAATGCAAAACATTAAAGTAACACTAAGATCTATAATTAATAAAGATACTATGAGCTGATTTTCTGTAAAGGCTTCCACTTCGAGGTTATAAATTAGAAGGCCAAACATTTTCATGAATTCAAATTCAAGAAAGGAATATGACATTGGGGGAAGATATTTCAGAATTGCTTATATCACCTAAATGTTTACCATTTCCATTCGCTACTGAAAAATTAGTCTGTCAGATATGATTACTGAGGAAACATAAACCAATTTCATTTTCTTCCATTGAATGCGCTCTCCAGTCATCAGAAGTCAAGAAAAGCACTCTGAGGCAATGGTACCCAGTCTCCGGCAAGCAGGGGTTTTGTTTCAAGCCATGAAGTTTCAGATATAAATCTTCTCAAACATTTCTTATCCTTTAAACAGCGGAGTTGTTCTTTGAACTGAAATAATTAGCATATAAAGGGCAAGTTTTCCATTTAAAGGAACTTGAAGCATTTCAGACTTAAAGTCCCTGGAAATGACCTTGGTTTCATGGTGCCTTCCACATAGGATGTCTGCCAGAATGTGCTTTGCTCTGGAGATGAAGGCAGAGCCTCGCTCAGATGTAAGGAAACTCTGCCCAGCCCAGCCGTAAAGACTTGAGTTTTAATCAAGATCACAAAGAACATTGTATTGAAAGCACACTTGACTTGTTTTACTTATTGATCTGCTAAACTCCTAATAATTACCTCAAAATGATTTTATCAAACTTTTTCTCAGTTTTCCATTTCATTTTGATGCTTCAAAATCCTCACGTTTACCTTTGATCATGGGCTAAGAACCACATGCTGATACTTTGTAATACCCAGCAGGGAAAGCTGTGTGGTCCTGGTCTAAGCTGTCACTAATGTGACCATTCCTTGCTTCCTGTCTCTGACTACACTATGGCATCACAGAGATCTATCTTGTGGTGATAATCTTTAAATACGTTCATACATGAAGAGTGTAATTTAGGGAGTGTGTCAGCAAGACGTGAGACCAGGCACGGTGGCTTTGTTTTCCAACGAACAAGGTTAACTGTTAAAGATAAATCTTTTTAACCCTTGATCTCAAATCCTCTGTGGATATAAGGAAAGGAAAGAGTAGTGAGGTCCTGTCTGACCACTAAAAAGAAAAAAAAAATTGAAGGAGAGCAGCAAAATCAATAAAGCTCTGAGTTATATATGAGCCTGAGATGTTTTTTCAAGATCAGACATTTTTTTCAAGATTTTTCAAGATTCGGATGTCTTCCTGTTATATTGTGGATTTGCTTCTGTTTATGTGCTTGCCCCGGAGAGAGAGTCTCTTGCCCACACACCTGGCTGTCTTCCCCGGGGCCCCTCGGAGGGGATGGGCTCCAGCTTCCCTCCCTGCCCCGAGCAGAGTTCCCGGCAGCCGAAGGCCACCGAAACCTAGCCACAGTCATGCTCAAGGCCCCTCTCTACATGTTCAGACAGGCCTCACGCATGAAGGTACTGGCAGAGGAACCCAGGTTTGTGTAATCCCATCAATGGCCAACATCCAGAGACTTAAAAGCAAGCTCCCACATATCTTATAACCTACTTTTCCCTCTGGGAGAAACTCACAAACTACTGAGAGCTTCATGAATACATAGGACGGCCTCACAACCTTCCCATGGTGTAACTATATGCCAAAACCAGTAACCAGCTGAATCTCATTCCCCTGACCCTGAAGCCTTTAGAGACTTCTAAAATTTCAGGCATAGGACAAATGTAGCAGTTACTGAGACCGCTCGAGCCACTCGACGATCAACGGGATTTCGTGATTTTGATCGTGATGTGCTTACCTATTATTTCATGTGCAAAGAAGATAGCACAAAGTGATGGGGACTGGTCAGGTTCTCAGGGGTGCTGAGGACAGCTTGAGCGTGGTCCAGCATGAACGTGGTTCCTCTATGTGCTCTGTACTTAACCTGTCCAGCAAGCAAGTCAGTAGCACAGAATCCCACAAGGTCTGGTGATTGTATTGGATGAAAGTTCTTCTGACCTTTCTGAAATGGCTCTTTTACTCAGGAAAAGTATTCCCCCACATCATTGGTGCCATGGTTTGGTGTGATGGCGTTTGTGAGCTAAACAGTGTTGACTGTGAGTCATCCTGTACTAAGTGTCATGACCTTGCAGAGTGGCATAATGATCAATATTTGAGGTACCTTTGGTCAACTTCAAATCTAGATGCATGCCTGGGCTTACCACAAACCCAAAGTGTACCGAAAACAATACACTTCTCATAAACAATGCAATTCCGCAATTCCGTTTACCAGGAAGAAGGCTGCGCCCTTGAGAGAAGCATATGGAAAAAAAGTAAACAAAGAAAGGAAACCTTGACCAGAGCTCTTTCTGTGTACAGGATTCTCAATGCCACTGCATAATCCTTTCTTTTTTCACAAACTAAGTCCCTGGGGCCTATTTCTCAGCATTAGCAGAACAGACAAGTTATATAAATCAATCAGTAACAAAGTTTGAAAGCAACTACAGTATTGTGGAGGAGCTTTAAAATATCTTATGATGAAGAATTTATTGCAGAAAACACTTAACAAAGAATATTTCAAAGGGAATGCTCTGAGAACACTTTGAATTGGTATGCCTTGTTTGTGAATCAATAGAAAATAGAAGAAAAGCAAGAACCTGAGTTCAATTTTCACAGTTGACCTCACTAGCTGTGACTTTCCTGACTCTTCATTATCTGTAAAATAGAGACAAAATAACACTTATATCACAGAATTTATTTGGGAAATTTAAAGAGATAATTTAGAGATTTGAGAGAAAGCATAGTGGATAGGGCACTTGTCTTGCATATCACCCCTCTGGATTTGATCCCTGGTACCCCCCCCCCATATTGTCCTCCCATCCTGCAAGGAGTAATCCCTGAGTGCAAAGCCAGGAGTAAATCCTGAGCATTGCTGAGTGTGGCCCAAAAACAAACAAACAAAAACAGAGATAACTTATGGGAAACATTTTATATGCATATGAGATAAAATTCCAGTGTCAAACCATTGATTGTTATTAGTATTATTAATTTTATTATTACTATTGCTTATTTTTTGTAGGGAGCCAGAGCACATTGCGCATGTGCGCATGCACATGACTGGCCGACATCCGGTGTCCCAATGTGGTAAACAACCATATCGCGCATGCGCAACAACCATATTGCGCATGCGCAACGACCGCATTGCTCATGCGTGGCGGCCATGACAGAGTGACCTCATATGGGGTGATTGGCGAGAGCCAATAGAGCGCCACCTCATATGGGGTGATTGGCGAGAGCCAATAGAATGAGCGCCACCCTATATGGGGTGATTGGCGAGAGCCAATAGAGATGAGCACCACGTCAGAGGCGGGGCAACCAGGCTATATAAGGACTGCCATTACCCGGGTTGTTGTTCTTTCTTTCGTTCTTTCTCATCGGGAGTTAACTGAATAAAACGGCTGCAGAAGGATCCTCAACCCGTGTCGTCTCACTCTTTGCTGGCGAAGGGAAATCGCGACGCGGGCTACGAACAATTTTTAATGTAGAATTCTGGATAATGCTACTCATCAGGCAAAGATAACTAATACATAACCAGAAAGAATTCAGAATCTGCCTTTCGGCTTTGACGACGCACTGCAGTAGTGAGGGCTCGCTCCTCATGGGTTTGGGGGTCTATATGGGATGCCAGGGATTGAATCTGGCTTAACTATGTGCAAGGCAAGCACCTTACTGACTACAGTAACTCTTTGGCTCCTAATCATTTGAATGTTCGAGCATTGTGTAACTGAGACTTAAGCCTGAAAGCTTTTCACATGGTGATTCAATAAAAAAAATTATCCTTGTTTCTCTAAGTCTTCATTTTTACAATTATTTTCCCAAATTTTATTAAAGTACCATGATTTACAAAGTAATTCAAATTTAAGTTTTAGACATATTATGTTCCAGCAGCAACCCCATCACCAGTGTCTTCTTTACCAGATTTTCCAGGCCAACCACATGGCTACCTTGACAAACACCTTTCTAAGTTTGGTTCTTGCAGTTTGCATCTTGTTTTTAGTGTTGTTGACTCTGTGGTTTGGATATTTAGCTCTATCATCCCTTCACACCATCCATACACTTGGGTCCCCTTGGCCCCATATCTATATTACTCCTGTCTATCTCTTCTATCTTACTCAAGGTTTTCCTTTCTTCCATTTCCCAAACTTTCCTTCTTCTCCCTATACTCTGGGGTCAAACAGTAAGATAATAATGATATTGCATAGGAAGAGAAAATGGCGCTGACATTGGATGTGACAGACAGCAGCTCCTTTAAGAGAGGAGGTTAAAGAAGCTTTAGCCCAAAACCTTGACAAATAAGGAATCAGCGTGGTCAACAATGGGGGTCACATGCAAGAGGTTAGGAAAGAGCTTTAGAATCTGACAGGACCTTGAAACAGCAACAGTTCTGGGCAGTGATTCCCAGATGGCATTGACTAGAGATGGACTCTTACTTAAGGTCCCCATAGGACATAATGTTGTGACTTTTGTCCTCCCAAATTCTTATGCTGCACTCACCAACACCTCAGGGTGTGACTGTTTGGTGATTGAATTTTGAAAGAGATTAAATGAGGTCATCAACAGGGTCCTTGGTCCAATATGATCGACATCCAAATTAAAAAATCTAGATGGAAACTGCACAGGGAATCACCTGATGATGTGTTGCATCACCATATGACATGATGATGATCATCCACAGCTCAGGATATAGGCTTCAGGAGAAACCAGTCTCCACCCTTGAACTCAGACATTCCAGTACTCAGGAAATAAGTTGTTTTACATATGTCACCGTCTGTGTGTTTTGCAGAAGGAGCCCAAGGTGACTGTACAAACATGAATTTCTTCATTCAGTGTCAGTAATGTGGGAGGAAGGTCTGATTGTCACATGGAACTCAGCTCCAGATAATAGCAAACCCTCAATATCACCTTCTGGTGCTTTTGAAGTTGAAATTTGCTGCATGGAAGGAAGTGAAGGAAGTGTGCAAAGTTGTGAGAAGTGGAAGAACCTGTGGTTGAAGCGCAAGTATACAAGGAAAAAAGAGGTCAGCTGTGATTATTTCAAAGGGTTTTGGGGCATCAGCATCCACTCCATACTCCATCAACAGCTGTGATTATCAGAAATCTGAGCAAGAAGAGGTCCTGCTGCATTTTTGTTTGTTTGTTTATTTGTTTTTTGGTTTTGTTTTGTTTCATTTTTATTAGTGAATCACCGTGGGGCACAGTTACAGATTTACAAACTTTTGTGGTTGTGTTTCAGTCATATAATGATCGAGTACCCATCCCTCTACCAGTGCCCATTCTCCAACACCAATGATCCCAATATCCCTCTCAGCACCCACACCCACTCCCCCTCCCCCCACCCTGCCTCTGTGGCAGGGCATTCCCTTTTGTTCTCTTTCCTTTTGGGTGTTGTAATTTGCACTAGAGGCACCTGCTGCATTTTTTTTTACAGTTACACTTAAATAGAATTTGAATTATAAACCATTTTGGGGATTTTGCAATTCTTCATTTTACTATGAAAGGCTGACCTTATTTATTCAAATGCATATTTATGCTACTATTAGAGAACTTGGAAATATTGACTGATCCTTTTGAAATAAAGTTGGCTATTTTCAGGAAAAGATAATGTGGTTTTCCAGAAAAATCATATAAAGAATGTCAGATACTCCAGGCTCCTACAGTGTACTTGATGATTGCACAGATCAAGAGAAAATCATTTCCTCCCAATGAATTGGTGGGCTTCCCAAGGATAATTATGCCCTGAATAGGCTATCTGCTGCTGACAGTGTTAATTTACTGCATGACTTGGCATTGAAATTATTTAAGACCAACAGGTATTACAAAAACAATTCCTTGATAAGTGAGCTACAACTTCCCACGCCCTAATGAAGAGCAAACTGGTCTCAGCAGAATACAAAGTTCAGTAGTCAAGAAGCACCCCGCAGAGAACAGGAAGTGGGGCACAGGCCAATGCACATTGTGCTAGGAGTTCCTTTTCCTCTCCCTTCTTCCCAACCTGGTAAGTGTGTTTCTCCTGCTGGTCCTGAGAGGTTCCCTGTTCAGTCTGTAAAATGGAATCCAGAAAGGTTCGATATACTCAGCGGGCCACTAATGGGTGCTCTTTCCTGCAGAGATTGGGCGGGGGCTCGGTGCATTTTCTACTGCAATCAGGGATCCTACTGATAAAAAAAAAACTACCAAACCAGTAGAGACTGTGGTTCTGGAGACAACACCAAAGCTGGAGTTCATGAAATATTTCAGGCACTCTCCTTTCCCCTCATTATGTTTTGCTCTTTCCCAAATTAAGGAGAATAAGCTTAAAGAACTAAGAAATATCTGGAGTCTGGGAATGTGTGTATACTTGTACGTATATAGCAGTATCAGGTAAGACATGGTATGGTGAGGAGGGGTAGAACTGTTAAACTGGAATTAGTTCCTGTTTTTCTTCACCTTTTGTCATCGTTTAAGAGGAAGGCAGGAGACCCTGTCTCTGAACGGTTAGCTAGAAGCACATTCAGTATCAGCACATCATCAGCAGTGAATGCATATCAGTAACTCTGAGCATTTTATATCTGTTAAGATGTCTGTTAAGATATAAAATCCTCCTGGGATTCAATTTGTTGCCACCATCACATCCCAGACTAATCTAGACATTTCTAGGAAGTGAGCAGGCCCTTGAAATTTAGGAAGGACTCAGAATCTATTGTCTCCTTCTGTCCTAGAGGTCTATTCCTTTGGAGAAGGGAGGCAATCACTTCAGGAGGCCTAGTGGGAGTTCTGCAGATGTGGGCATGTGAGCGCTGCGTCTTCCTGCTTACCTAGCGTGGCTCCAGCTGCCATAGACCCAGAATTTTGCTCTAAATTTTTTGTTCTTTTTAAAAAAATAAACTCATTTCCTTCCCCCCTCCACCTTTTTTTAATCGAATCACTGTGAGATACAGTTACAGAGTTGTTCAGGCATACAATCTTTCAACACCCAATCCTTCACCAGTGTACATTTCCCATCAATGTCCCCAGGTTCTCTCCTACCATTCCCCTCAGCCTGCTCTATGGCAGACACTTTTCTTTCTTCTCTCTCCCTCTCTGTCTCTCTGTCTCTGTCTCTCCCCCTCTCCTCTCTCTCTGCATCTTTCTGTCTCTGATTCTCTGTTTCTGTCTCTCTCTCCTTTTAGGCATTGTAGTTTACAACACAGGTACTGAAATGTTATCAGATATATCACTCTACCTCCTTTCAGCATTAAGTTCTTGTCCAGAGTGGTAGTTTCCTACTATCATCATCATAGTGGTCCCTTCTTCATCCTAACTGTACTGCTCCCTGAATTATTTTTTCTTGTGATAGGGAAGATTCCTCCTAAGTGATGTCCAGGGGCTCCTGATATCACTCCAAGTAATACTTGGATGGCTGGAGGCTTAATGCTAGGGTCAAGGATGCACAATTGCTCAGGTGCTGCAGTACCAGAGATCGCCAAGGCTACCCAGCAGTTTTTGTGGGACTCCAAGGACTTTTGTGGCAGAGCTCTAAGGATCCTTGTGGGGCCTAGGGATTGGACCTTGGTGATGTCTATGCTCGTATGCATGCTAACCACTGTACTATCTCCCAGCCCCTTCAGTGAGCTCTTTCCCTTTGGGTTCTCAGCTCCTTCTGCAGTGGTGCTAGTGGTTCCCATGTGCTGTTCTCACCAGCTTCATGGGTCTGAAACTCTTCTTGCCTTTGTCACCAGTCTACCAATAGGCTCAAAATCTGATGGACAGACTTCCCACAAGACACATGCATACAAGAATTCCACGGTTCAGAGAAGCTTTTGATCCTGGCCAACATATAATCTGATGTTTGATTGCTTAGGAATAAAAACAAGACCAAATGTGTACAGGGTAAGAATATTCTAAGATCTATGAACACAGTCTTCTGTTAAGCGCAAACTAGACACAAATTATAAACAGATAATTTTGCTTTAACTCTGAAATGTTTCTAACATTCATGGAGCTTTTTCTCATCAGATTGCTAACACGGCTGAAATGGTGAATCTTATCTATTCATTGCTAATGCCCTTTTTTTTCTGTACCTTCCTCTTTCCTCCTCTCTCACTCCTGCATTTACCATAACTGAAATATTTAGCTATTTAGCAATTAAGTGAGTTTAAAATTTTTTATAAAACACCACAATTAAAAATATATGTGCACCATATCACAGGGGCATCAATGTGAATCACTGTCACTATATCACTGTCATCCCATTGCTCACCGATATGCTCAAGAGGGCACCAGTAACGTCACCATTGTGAGACTTGTTGTTACTGTTTCTGGCAGATCGAATATGCCACAGGTAGCTTGTCAGGCTCTGGCATGCGGGTAGGATACTCTCGGTAGCTTGCTGGGCTCTCCGAGAGGGCGGAGAAATTAAACCTGGGTCGGCTGCATGCAAGGCAAACGCCCTACCTGCTGTGCTATCACTCCAGTCCATCAATGTGAATATTTTGATGTATTTGTAGATAAATGAAGAGAAAAACTAAACAAGGAGTGATTATCATAAGCTGCATCTGAAAGATGAGTGCAAAGAAGAAAGTCAGAGTAGAACTTTGGAATTTCCACTTTCATGCCTGTTGCCTATAAAATAGAAAACCCTGAACACATGTATACACATCAGTGAACTGTAAACTGCAATACCATTTCCATGATAACTGCAGTCCCAACTGTTCATCTTTTTCCAAAAGTAAAACGAAGTCCACCTCTTGCAAGGCAGTTAATTTGAAATCTCTGTTCATTTTAAGAAAAAAGCTTACTGGCATCACAGGGCAGTGTGCACTTAGAATCAAATTCATGTTCAAATCCAGGAATACAGCTATATATCCTTGGACAAATTATAAGCATCTTGGAACTTTAATTTAGCATCTTCAAAAATAATACTATTAACTACCTCTTGGGATAAAATGGAGCATTAAGTGATAGGTTAAGAGGCATCAGGAGAAGCAAAACAAATCAGGAATTTAGGGAAGATTAAGAACAAGCTCATTGTCTTAGGGGAGGAAGTGGGTAGGAGGAAGTGAGTATTTCTTTAACTCGCTCATCTCTTCTTGACCACCAGTCATTTCCCATGTCCCATGGCCCTTTCTCAGCTTGTCTATCTGAAGAACTTCTCTAATCAGGCATCTTGAGCTGTCTGAAGTAACAAGTTCTCTTGGTTTTTGTTTTGTTTGTTTTCGGCCTGAAATCCTGGCTGCGGGGCTTTTTATTTAGAAATAAATCCTGTGTGCCCAGCTGTTTTCTTTCAGCATTTAAAGAAATAGTGCCGTTTCTGACCTCCCAATTTGTGAGGAGTAACCCAACGTCCTTCAACAGTGCCCCCTAGAGATCATAGGCTGTTATTCTATGGCTGTGAGTGAGATGCTTTCCCTTCTTTTAATGAACCTCAATCTATAGCAGAGAGCTCATGGCTACCAGGAAGGCAGCCCCACAAGTCACCTTGCAGAATGAAATACACTCAGAGAAAAAGAGATAACATTTAAATCAGTGAACATGACCTGCAGCCCACTTACCTGAACTCCTCCAAGGACTGCACCCTTTGGTGACCTTTCAAAGGCATCTTCTGGAACAGAAAACCCCAATCAGTTTTTGGTGTTGGAGAGAGACTGATGTTAGATGAACTTAGCAATAATGATGAGCTAATATTGATAAGGGACTAATGAGAAGGTATGTTTGCTTGATTGTAGCATTCCAGAGGCACCACTTAAAATGCATGAATGCTGGGAGATTTTCAACTCAAGATAAACAAACCTTCCACGCGTGAGATGTTAATACATTAGGATATTTGCATTATGGAAATGGGCAAAAACATGGGCAATAACTGATAAACAGACAAGTCAAATTTCATAGTGGGATCGCTCTCAGCCTCTCTCACAATGAAAGCAGAATTTTTAAGTTCTCCAAGACCTTATTTATTTATTTTTTGTTACTGCTTTTCTCCTTCACATAAAAAGGTTTCTAAATTCCTTGGGGCTCCCTTGACAGAACATAAATGCATTTCATCTCTCAAAATAAAATGAAAACAATAAAGAATAAGAAAGTACAGAGGAATGAAAGAACTGTGGCTATTTAAGCAAAATAGGAATTATGCAAAAACCACTTCACTTGTTTTTAAACTGCATGTCCCTTCACTGTTGGGAAAGGGATGCAGTGACAGCCTGAAGTGAAGGGCATATCATCAATAATCAGGAGGATATCCAGGGACATTTAGGAAGAGTCATACTTGCCTTTCCTTAAGCATATTTTCCACTGGGAAGCCTATGTCACAGTCTGATGCCCTTGTCCGTTGCACCATTGACCTAGAGACAGCTAAGTAGAGCCACAGAATATTGGGGCAACAGAAAATAGAGTAGACTGTTATTGTGACTCCACAAAGAAACCTCTTCATCAACTGTTTCTTATCCTACAGCTTTGACCTGAAAACCTAATATGGAGAGAAAACAGTATAGTGACCATAGTTGTTTGGAAACTTCAAAGACATTCACATCTGACATTATTTGAGTCAGTGCAATTCTGAGAGGGGTCCTACAGGTAAGACACCATGACCTGAAGAAGGGCATCTGGAGATGGGTAATCCTGACCCTGTGATGTGTTTCAACAGGTCAATCACTGAGCTTTTTGAAGGAATTAAGGAGTAGGGTCATGCAGATACAGGGAGCAGCTCGGCAGAGGATTCACCCTAAAACTGGAGAGGGGACCTCCGGGGTATAGCATCTTTAGTCTGGGATATGTCCTGCAGATCACAAACTTGAGAGATAAGCCTGCAGGTGAGTATAGACTCCAAAATCTATCAGCTTCACAAGCACAGGAAAGACTGGAAATACCACTTGATTTAGGGCTTAGAAAAGGTTGACCTGGAAATAGCCTTATGGTTGTTGATTTCTCCTTCCTTGGAAAGTTTCTTCAGACCCCTAGACCAGTGGAGTCCTTGCCATTCTCTGGAACAATGCGCATGCATATGAGGAAGGTCTGTGAAGAGAGGGGTACTGGGAAGTCTGTGTTACCAATAGGTGCTAAGTAAAAGTTGAACTAAGCCACTGAATCTCAGTTAGCTCCTACAACATTTTAGGTCTTACTTTACACACCCAGAATACAGTCGTCAAAACACAGTTATCTTTCGGTTATAAAGCAGTGAGTGACACCCTCGACCCACCCTCGGCGCCATCTTGCCACATTCAACAGAGAACCGGCCAGGCATTCTGGTGAGCAACACGGCCCGGAAAATGCTCCGGACCCGAATTGGGGCCAGCAACACTGGGGAGCCGGAAGGAGGAGGTGCCACCAGCACACCTTCTCCAGATGGAGCCCTGGCGACACTGAGCAGCAACTAACACAGCTCCGGGATTCGGGACTGGGACACATCCGAGCCGTGCGACCGCTAATGCGGCCGCGCGACCTTTTCTAAAACCTGAAAACATACAATCTTTTAATGGAAAACTAATTATCAAATGCTTCCTTAGTAGGGTTATCTTGTTTGGGGGTATAACTCCCACAACAATAGTGAGTTTTGTGTTGAAATATGGAACGTAATCAAGGTAAAGAGAAAATGAAGTGAAATTCATCAGTTATACAGTTGGGGTGGGGGCGGGGCGGGGGGTATACTGGGGATTTTGGTGGTGGAATATGGGCGCTGGTGAAGGGATGGTGTTTGAATACTGTATAACTGAGACATAAACCTGAGAACTTTGTAACTTTCCACATGGTGATAAAATAAAATATATATATATATATTAAAAAATAAATAAATAAAACTTTCCTACTGAAAAAAAAATAAAGCAGTGAGTGAATAAACAGTGATTAAACAAATAGCCTTTAGTAAGGGGTTTAGTCTGGAAATGAAGGACAACCTTAAGCATTGTTTCTTCACCAGTCCAAGCTGGGGGTACCCATACCGAAGGCAACATGCAAGAGACTCAGCCCAACACATACACCAAAGTACTTACCACTGTGTGCAAACCCTCTTTTCAAGCACAGAAGTCACATCAGAGTATGATACATGTAACAATAATGCCAAGCAGGACAGATACCCCAAAATAGTGTCATAGAATAGAAAATTATGATTTCTCCATGATTTTGTGGGAAAAATATCACTTAAATGAATCACAAACAACTAAACTTTGTGCCTACCATGGGAAATTACCATGAAGTACAGGCTAACACATTAATGGAAAAATCAACACTAAAATTAAGTCATTCAAACCCCAATGCTCAGTGGTATCTAATTACATTGAAATCTGGGTCTGATGAGCTTACAGAATTCTGGTGTAATGAAGTCAGAGATTAGGAGTATATTAATAGATGAAAAATAGAAACAATTTCTTTAAAAAATTGCTAAAACTCTAAAAGATCAATATTATGAAGAAATATTTACCTAAGAAATTTTCAGACACTTAAGCTATTTGTAGGTTTTTAGTGAATTACTTTGACTAACTCCCAGGGCTCACATTTTCAATAATATGCTCACATATTTTTCAGTAGTTGTTGCTAATGAAAGTCAAACTGCATTTATGAATATAAATTATTTAACATTGGCTTATTGATACATAGTAGCTAATTTTCAAGATACTGTCGGTAAACACCATAAAATTGTATTAAATATTCATATAATCATTGTGATAATTAATCCATAAAGCAATTATAATTAAAATGAAAGTATCTTGTCTTATAAATAACCAAATAAAAGAGAACTTCAAAAGTAGGAGCTATTTAATATTTGCAGCTAACAAAGTACAATTACCATCACATCTTTTAACTCAAACTACTACAAAGAGTTAAATTATTAATCTCTATTATATTCACTTACAGAATTGCTTTGGAATTAACAAAATCCAAGGCTATACCTCTGTGATGAGTTTAGAATAGAATGAGGAAGATAAGGCCTCTCTGGACATTCATTGCTCTTGTCATTACTCAGTTTAGGAGAATTTTGTCTTACCTGTTCCCATTCAGGTAAGAAATCAGATGGTCATAGGTTGACCCTCAGAACAATATTTCTAAAGCTCATTTCAAGACCATTACATTAATTTGGTATAGACATACTCATGTAGATGTCACTTCTCTATAAGTAGGAAAGGGATTAAAAATACTTTATGCTGAAATGTATTTAAACCAAAATAGTTTGTTTGAATCATTGAAGTTAGTCTTATGCACTCTACTTTTAAAAATTAATGATTCAATTATATTCTTATTATTGTTGATTACTCTACTAGATAATCAATAAAAAAAGATACTGATAAAGTTTCAGTTACTAGTGCTCTAGTAGCATTTGCCATTGCCCATTTATTCATTTATATCACCAGTTGTTTATTCAGCACCTCCTCTGATAGATTTCTGGGCTGAAAATCATTTCATTTAATCCTGTCTTCTCAGAATGAAGAAACAATTAAAAACACAGACACAGAAGCATGCTCTCTGAAGCAACATGGCAAGTTCTATAATAGAAATGTTAACATGTTCCAGTCGACGCATAGAAATAGAGCAAATAAAATTTTCTGCTCGGGAAGCTGTTCTTGGTGTTAGTGGTACCTCAATAAAGGTTGCTTTCTAATAGTTTCTGAAAATGGAGGTTATAGTGGTAGCAGATGCAAAGATCTCAAATAGCGGCTCAAGCACCCTGGAATTTATATCCATCCTCTTATGCTTCCCAGGTACATGCATTAGTAGCCTCTCAAGTGCAGAAGACATGCAGAAGGCACACCATGGTTGAACACACACTGTGGGGCCCACAGATGCAAATTTTAATCTAAATTCTGTCTTGTGCTAGATGTGTATCATGACTATTTGTAAAGGGTATAGACTCTATTCTCAAATCCTTAGCTCTACATGGGAGTCAGGATGGTACCTTGATTTCTAGATCTTCGAGGGTAAAAATAAGAATAGGAAACACCTGTGCAGTGCCACTAATAAAACTTTACAAATCTATGTTACCATCATAGAGCACATTGAGGCTATTTCTGCTTAGCTTCTCCAGCTCAGGATACTGTATTCCTTCTTGGAGTTCTTCGCACACTTAGGACACTCCACCAGTACCACAGCCACAAAAACGACTGAGATACAGACCATGTTCTTAGTCATGTCAGAACAGACAGGTGTCTAATATGGAAATGTTGTGTCCCAGACTGTGGACAATGAGCTCTTGGAATATGAGCAGGAAAATGTCAATTCTCCAGGATCAGGAGTTGAGGAGCTGGCAGCTATGTACAGAGCAGTTAAGTAAAAGTAAACTAAGTAGTGGTCCCTTGGGTTAAGTGAATTCCAGGCTCAAATATGATGCTGTATTCCAAAACAAAACTTAAATCATACATGGAATATAAACCATCTCTTATTTTCAGAAATGTACAGGAAAGATGGTCATGTTAAAAACCTGTGAATAACGAACACTTGAATAAAATGTATTGCTCAGGTCCAGAGAATAAGCTCAGTGGGTTGAGTTCATGCATGCTTTACATACAGGAGGCCTGATGTGATCCCTAGCATCATATGGTCCTCTAAACACTGCAAGGGTAGCCCCTGAGCATCACTAAGTGTGTTTTAAAAAGTCAATTAAAAACTGAAATAGATATGAGTAACATTCAGCATTGCAAAAATGAATGGCTATGTATTATAATCAAAGTATCAAACAATTCTCAGGTATCCCAAAGAGGAATTGAAAAAGAAAAGCTATGCTGGTAATATCATGTCTCACTCAAGTGAGAGAAGGAATCCGGAGTTCTCACCTTCGTCGACAGTCAAAAATCAGGGATGCTGTCTCATTTGCCAAGGCATCAAAAATCAGATGGGCCGGTTATGTAATGCGATTCAGAGATGGCCGTTGGACTAGAGCTGTTACAGACTGGATTCCACAGGACGTCCGAAGACCTCGTGGCCGCCCACCAACTAGATGGTCAGATTTCTTCATCAAATCTCTGAGTGAACAATTCTCAATGTATTGCAACTTTCAAGTCAGTGAACTAACTCATTTTTGGATATTCATAAAGGATTCCTAGATCTTGGTATGAAAACTCGTATTTTTCAGGTATTTAAAACATCTTTTTCAGGTGTGTATCATCTCATGGTTCATTTACCTCATGTCCATTTGTCAGCCACATCAGCTGTATGAGGTGCCGTGTGGCTACTGAGCAAAGTGCTTCAGGTCAGTGGGAAGCAGCTGTGTGGACATGAAGACAGGATGGAAGAGTAGGACCACCTCACGGTGCTCACCAATTTCTTTGACAGAAAATAAACTGAAGTAAAGAGGGTAAAACCTAACTAGTATTATTAGCTGTCATTGCCGTATTAGCTGTCATTGCATTTAGTAGTAGAAGCAGAAGTCTTTCTATGATTAAGAGACTAAAAATGGTCACTGTCCAGAAGGCTGACAATTTCATTTTTATTGGACACCACAGACAAGTAATTTTGAGTCCAAAATAAAGCCAAGACTGCAAAAGAAGAGATACCTTGGAAAGTTTAATCTGGCTAATAGGCAAGAATAAAAGCATGCTCAAATGACTCATAATATTTTTTTCTCTCTAATTTTAAAGTGACACAAGCTTATTATGCAGTATTAGCCACTGGAACCACTTCACACAAAAATACTTTGTGCTGGAAAAAAAAGACTACATTTTAGAATGCAATTGGGAAAATAATTTCAAAAGAAAGAATTAAGTCACTTAACTGGTTATGAAGTGACATATTTAAAAGCTGGCATAGAGACATATTTATTAACTATTTTTCTTTGATTAAACATTTTTCTTTAATGTCTTTTGATAATGTCAGTGAATGGCTAGCCATTTTTCTGAGCAACAGATGAAAGACTCCCCACATAAAGAAGGAAATCAATTTGTGTCTCTCTATGTGGTTATAACTTTGCATAGACTGAAATAAAATGCCCTTTCTTCTTTTATTTCCTGAAATAGAACATCATCCTGTAACAAAAATTACTTAATGAGAAGTCTCTCAGTGTGGCTGAATTAATTGATGTAGGCATATACATAATAAGGCTTCTCCTAAGTTTGCAAACTGTTGCTCTTCATACTCAAGGTACAGTCATACAAAAATTGAGTGTGTTTGGTGCTGGAGATGAATGACTGTATCCAAGGAAGAAGAATTTGAGGCTGATGGAGGCTATATAGGTGGGTATGTGGTTAGATTAGTTCAGCACATTGATGTAGAAAGCACAGAGTATTCATGTCTAGCTTATTCTAAAAAATACTTGCTGACACAACTTTCGTGTGTTTCTGATAATATTTAATAATCTGATTTTAAAAGCCTGTTTATAAAAAGTTTCTATGAAAATAATTTACTTTGAAATGTCTTTTAAACAAACATTTTTGGTCTTTTTTTAATCTACAGTTAGTCGTATTCAGAACTTACTCCTGTCTCTGTGCTTAAGGATCACTAAGAATTTAAAACAAACAGAAAACTTGACCGTCTTAAAAGTTTCTGTGAGAGTGGAGCCCCATTAGAACTATACTCCATTTCTGTGTTAGTATTTGAGAGTTCAGGTATCCTGAAGAATTTGACAATAAGAATAGGAAATAGGAATAGGAAAGAAAATAGTCTTTCCTATTTTCTCTCCTTGATTAACTTCTTTCTGGATGTTGCCCAATAAATCCCTTCCTTCATTCCTCATCTGAAATTTTTGGTACCCCAATGTTGAGCTTCCCCCCACAGTGACCCCAAATTTCCTCCCCAGGATGACACCCTGTTTTTCTCACTGCCTGCAGCTTGTATCTACTTCTAATGGCTTCCAATCTATGCCAGAACCATGTACATACAGACACCCTGATAAGAGGGTGTCAGCTTCTGGCTCTCCTATCACACCAAATCATCCATCTAGTTACTGCATGTTCCTGATTCTAGGGGACCAAATAATGCAGTTATGGGCTGTGGTCTGGCCTGGATCTATGCACATGCTATGACATTTTGAGGGAACATTTTTCCTGGGCTAGAAAGATGTGGGTAAGGCACGTACCTTGCATGTAGATGACTTGGATTTGACCCCTGAGTACAGAGCCAGAAGTAAGCCATGAGCATATTCAGATGTGACCCAAAAACAAAGAGAGGAAGGAAGGAAGGAAGGAAGGAAGGAAGGAAGGAAGGAAGGAAGGAAGGAAGGAAGGAAGGAAGGAAGGAAGGAAGGAAGGAAGGAAGGAAGGAAGGAAGGAAGGAAGGAAGGAAGGAAGGAAGGAAGGAAGGAAGGATGGATGGCCCACACTCTGGGTACATATTCATGTGTAGATCCTCTGCATGCCACATAAAGTGGGTAACATTAACCCCAGGTCTTTTTAATAGACTTTGCCACTTTGGGCTACCATGACAATTATTCCAATCCCTGGTTTTCTACCTGAAAATAGCAGACGAATTTAAGCTCATGTTTCACAAGGGTGTGATCTCCTCAACTTAGTGTATACTGTTGATTATTTCTCATAGGCCAAAGTAAACGCTAGTGTAAAAAATGAATGAAAATGCAATCCCTTCGCTTAGGTTCTGAAGTTCAAATGGAGGAATAGGAATGCACAATTCTTTTCCAAGATAAGGATTTTCAACTGAGATCACAACACCAAAGATATTCAGTCTATAATGAATTAAGCAGGGATTCAGGGCATATTTGTTGAATTGTTGGTTTGGCAAAAATATCAATTTAATCATTGAAGTTAGACATGAATGATCTCAGTTTGGGAGTAAAAACACACATACACACCTATATATGCATATATAGAGATACATATGCATATTTACACACAATTTATATGTATAAAATTGTATACATAAATTATGCACGCAATTTTTAAAAGTCAGAGGAATGTTTCTGCTTACAATAAAGCAGTCCATATCTTATACATTGAAGAAGACAAAAATCATTTTAAAAAGCTAGGAAAATGTATTCAATTTCCTCTGTATGTCCTCCTGTGGGATAAAGTTAGACCCTGAGTGAAGAAATGTCAGTGTAACATGCTGAGGAGGAAGGAGGCTTCATTCCCCCTCTTTCCATCTCCTATCACACGGATCACATAGCCACCTGAGAGAGCAGGAGGGAGAGTCCTGCTCGGGCTGCTTGTGAAAACAACAGTGAAGGAGCTGTCTTATAAATAAAAGATCCTCTGTCTGTGAGCAGCAGTGACCCAGGAAAAGCTGGAATGAATGACATTCCTACAGCTCTGACCAAAAGTCCTACAACAATGCTCAGGCATCTGAACACACAATAGCTATGGGAATGTGCCTGTTTGTGGCCAGTCTGGGAAAGTCAACAAAGGAGAATACAAAACAGCCTGTGTTTTCACCATGTCTTATAATTGTCTCGAAGCAGGGGCTGCCAGCTGGGGTCCCACAACTAGAATGCCACTGCATCCGGGTTTACTGGAACCTACATAGTGTTTAATCCATAATTTAAAAAAAATAGAAATGTGTCATATGAAAACCTATTTCTACCACTTCACCTGCCCCTCCTACCTGCCCCTGCAATTTCTCTTGAAACAAAAGGCAGGCTACACCATGTGGGACAATTGCCATGGCCACATCCTATGGAATGCTCTGGTCCATCCCCTTAGGAAGAGTGTGAATTATCCCTATTCCTTTGCTACAATCACTCGTGGATTCCATATGTCAGCAATTTCCCCCTTATTAACAGCTGCTTCATCAGCCTTTCTCAGCCAGGTCCAAATTTATGATCCCTGATTCATAGAAGAGAGTGCAATATTAAAGCTCCAGGGGCAACACTGTTATTGTAAGACAAGTTTCTAAGCATCTCTTCTCTAGGAAAGCTGATATGGGTTTGGAAAGGAGAGAGATGCCAATAGCTGCCAAGATGGTAGAGTTGGGATTATAATGCTAAACACATGCTGAACTTAAGCATGTGATACTGCTGAATATTATGTCATGCATAATCCCTTACAACACTATTTACTTCTCTTACTAATCCTTTGAGACCTGGACTACTGTTGCATTTTCTCCATCAGAAAACTAGAGTTCAAGGGATCATTTGACTTCTTATATTCATACAACTTATAGAAGGTATAGTTGGAGTGTAATACAGAATGTTGACTTCTAAATTGACTCTGGTTACTATGGAATGAATAGGGCGTTCACAAATGCTAAGCTTCACCATTTAGACCAAGCATCATTCTTTACTTCTTAACCTGAAAGAATGTAACACTGCCAAAATCCTGCCACACCTATAAACTTCCTTCTTTTTGCATAGAACTACAGTTCAACTAAAAAATAATTTATGTAAAGTTATTTAGCATTTGATTTGGAGTGACTATGTGGACTGGGAACTAATTATTCTTACACCCTGGGAGACATTTATGTTTCTCATGGCTGCTTTGATAGGCAATTGTTGGGTGCGAGTGATTTCACAATTCTATTTCCTGTTTGAAAATAAAACAGGGTGAGCACCCTTCTTTTCAAGTGAAAATCAGCATCTAAGGAAATTGGTTTTATATGATTTTAAATTGTAGACACGCCACACCATATGTTGTGTTTAATGAAAACCTTAGAGAAGATGCTTTTGACCTTCATTTTAGCAGCAACTAATCTCTTGCTCATTCAAACAGGAAAAAAAGATGCTGTAGAAGAAGTGGCAATAAATGAGATAAATAAAACAGTGCAGTCATGGTACTGAGTTGGAAACAATTCCCATAAATGCATGTAAATCTAGTTACCAGTTATACTCAGTTACATACTGACAATTTTGTGTCACACACTTTGAAACTCAGCGAGACCGAATGGCCCCATTATGTATTTTGATAATATAATTGTTCTCAGAATTTCCCCATTAAACAGGTATAGGATGACAAGTGCTCTCACATGGCTAATGTAAGAACCCCTCAATACTCTGTGCTTCTGCTCCATCATCCATATTATATTTTACTTCATGTTCCAGTATTCACTGAACAGACATGGCCAATAAAATGTAAGAGTAATTCTGGTCAAAGAATATGAAAAACATGCTGGTAAAGCATGAGGGGAATTTTATAATAGCAATTTGGAATATATGATCTGCTTATATACCAATGTCCTTATACCAATCTCTTACTTCCTAACAGCAAAATCATTTCCTTTCTGAAAGATTTGCTTTCAGTCTTAAATTTTAACAAATGTACCAATTCACTATTTTGTTAAGTGTCTTGGATCTAAACAGTGTGATCTTGAATCCCTAGCCTGTGGTGTTTGGCGTCTATGTGTGAGAATTGAACAATGACAGTGTAGCACAGCTTGTAGGAGACGTTGGATGATACACACACACACACACAAGTGTTTAAGATAGTGTCAAAGGAAAGAGGACAATGGCCAGGGAAGGTGCTTTTGGAAGGCATAATTCCAACTGCAGGTTTAGAATGATCTTCCAGAAATCAGCAAGATGAAGCGAATTGGAAGCATAAATTTGGGAGGGGAAGTATCGGGACTTTCCAGGCATCGAAAGAGACCAAGGATATGGCTGGCATCAGCACTGGAGAGTAAGATGTGGTGCAGGAAAGGGCTGCCCTGCATCCCTGAACTTCAAATGTACTGTGATGTTGGTGTGCTACCACTGGGGAGGTGAAGAGGCGACTAATTCCCGTGTTCGTTCACTGCTGCAACATTGCTCAGAACTTCTCCGGTTGTGGGTTTTGTGAAGTTTGTTCATTAGGCTACTGAGTAAGAAAATGTTAAACATTAATGAAGTTTTGCTAAAGTCAAATCACCAAAATCTTCGAAATCACTGATGAAGGGGAGAAAGCTGCTTTGAAGATGCGTCTGTGGCCTGCACTATCTCTGCAGTCACTGCAACGAAGCCCGAGAGTTGAGCAGAAGAAGAGGGGAAGCTTGCAAATGAGTAGGTTTAGGAGGAAGAAAATGATAATATTTGGACAACTTGTGGCAAAAGAGGGACAGGAAAGACCTAGAGGACACTGATATTTCTATCCTTTGTAAATGGGAATACACATGTGTCATGGATCCAAGAAAAAATAGAAAATCTGGGGTGCAGAGAGGGTAGGGTTTGGAAGGACAAGGAAAGATAGAAATGATGATCTACCAGCTCAGTGTTTTCAGGAATCCCAGTAGGCCTATTTTGGGAGAAACCTCGTCTTTGACATTAAGCCAAGTTCCTCTGCATGGTTTAATGTCCCACCTCCCCAACTGCTGGGTTGCTATCAGAGGAGAGCCAGAAATTAATCTCTTTTTCCTTGCAATAGTCTTAAGGTCAGCCTTGCCCACCTAACTGCCCTCATGGAGTTTCTGCAGGAGTTCTTTGTTTCTTAGATTGCTGATTTGGGGTGTTTTTCCTGCTTTTTGGGTCACACGTGGCAGTGCTCAGGACATACATCTGGCAGTACGCTCAAGGGTCACTCCTGGCAGGGCTCTGAGGACCACATCTGGTAGTGTAGGATAACATTGGTTTGTCCTTTCACCCTTGCCACAGGGAGCTTAGATTTATCAGGTTATACCCATCACAGTACTCCCGCGTCACTCTCATTCCTTTATCTGTAAACTCTTCTTCGTGGTCTCTTCCCCAACAAGTCTATCACCTTTTTTCCCCTAACAGACTCTGTTAACTTGTGAGGTCAGATCCTTTTAAGGACATTGAACTTGTATTCTAAGTTATATATTGCCTCTCTCCTCTCCTTATGTCTTTTGCATAGTTTACTTTAAAGCAATGTCTTTTTGTATAGACACAGGAAGACATGTCTTTTGCAACTTGGGAGTTAATTGATTTTAAATAATTTTTACTCCTGGGCATCTGCTTTCTCAACTTAAGCCTCAGTTGCCCTTAGTTCCTAGCACTCTAAAAGCAGGGTTCCGAAAAGGGACTGAATGGATCCAGGGCAAGCTGTAAGCTACCCTGGCATCAAAATGAGCCAGGCCAAAGCACCACAATATTTAACTATAAGTTAAGAGCCTGGTCATGAACAAATTCTGTCATGATCCAAAAATGATCATGATATTAGGACCCTGCAAGGGTTAGGAAAGACTCATCTGGCCTGAGCATTGTAGTCTGAGAGTTATAGCAAGATGGCCCCAGGAGAGCAATCCTATAAACTTAATGTATTTCTTACTATGTCTATACAAAATGATTAATATTATGAATGTTTATATGTTTGTTGGACAAGGAGAGGAGAAATACACCCATGAGATTTCGCTCTTGGGTGGGTCTTCCTGCTAAATGAGAATCTGTCCTTGAAGAAGCTTCCCCTGAGGAAAGGACTTTACCTCTGTTGATTGTATGACCACACCTATATATAATTATTATCCAAACCCCTCTTGCTTTGGAATTGTTTTGGAGATACTAAAGCTGTAAGAGTGGACTGGGGTGGGAGGAAAGGCAGCTCAGATAGAGAAGGGACCACCAAGTAAAGGGTGTTTGGAGGGTCTGCTCAGGGTGGGAGATGTGTGCTGAAACTAGACTATAGACTGAGCATAATGGCCATTCAATATTTGCATTGCAGACCACAACACCCTAAAGGAGAGAGAGAGTAAAAGGGAATGTGCCTGCCACAGTTATGGGGGGATGGGGGAATGAAGGGGGTGGGAGGGATACTGGGAACATTGGTGGTGGAGAACAGGCACTGGTGAAGGGATGGGTACTCAATCATTGTATGACTGAAAAGTAAGCACGAAAGTTTGTAAGTTTGTAACTGTACCTCATGGTGATTCTATAAAAAGAATAAAAATTCAAAAAATTTAAATTCAAAAAATTTAAATTTTTGGGCTTGGAGAGGGAGAAGAAGAAAGTCGGGGGAGACAGAAGCAGGAAGGAGAAGTATAAAAGAGCAGGATCTAAGAGGAGGATGGGGGGATGCAGAGAGAGAGAAGCAGAGGAGAATCAGAGGAGAATGGAGAGGAGATTGGAATAAGCTGCAATTGATACCAACAAGCCTGGCCTTCATTCCTTCCTTTGCCTGCTCATCACCGGGGTGGGAGAAGTGGCACAAGACTACCAAACGCAGGCAGCAAGAGAGAGAGAGAGAGAGAGAGAGAGAGAGAGAGCCACAAGGCCCCCTTGCAATTTATTTTTTAAATATACACAGATAGTGCTCAGGGTTTACCCCTGGCAGTGTGCTCAAGGATTACTGCTGGTGGGAACTGAACCCAAGGTGGCCACATGCAAAGCAAGCACCCTAACCGTACCCAACGTATCTCTCCAGCCCCTGCTGAAGTTTTTTTATGTCCACAGGTAGAGGGAACTGGAACTGTTATACACAGAGCTCAGATTCAAACCCAGGAAATAGGCTTACATCTATACCCATGCAGTGTGACACAAAAGCGTAAGTGAAATGCACTAGTTTGTTTCTAATGTGAGGGCGTGAGTTTAAAGCATCCTGCTGTGTAAGACACACAAGAGCTTACTCTGATTGCCCTGGGTCTGACTAAGATAAAGGAGAGGGAGCTATTTGCACGTCATGATTTGATACAGGAAGAAATAAGCTGTTGTCTTTGGGGAAAAGGAAAATTAGTTTTCAAAAAATAATGATCCACTGTTTTCAGGATTACTTCTTGCTAGCCAGTATTTGTTGTCTATAGAAACGGAAAAAGGAAGGAAGAAGCATTCAGAAGGAAGAGACAGGAGGATTCCCTCTCAACAGTGAAGGTGCTGCAGCCCAGGACTGAAGACCAGGACTCCTCTGCTCTTAAGTACCATTCAGCAAACTTTTGGGAAAACTCAACTTTGCTAGACACCCATCTTTGTCTCAATACAGATTGACACCATTTATAGAGATGAAAGAACTTCTCGGATTGATATGTGACCTTGCAAAATGGGAGCTCCTGAACAGGGCTTTAGACACCAGCTTGACTCCTGTCCTGGAGATGGAAGGGTCTGGCTGACACTGATTTAGACTCACAGACAAGCAGGACACAGATAGATGGAGACTTATACCATTCCAGAAGGACATTAGTGATTGATTTTGTGACAAATTCTACAGCAGAAGAAATATTGAGTGTATTCAAGGAGAGTAAAATCATTTCATTAATGCATTACTCTTCTGTATTGAAGTTTCAAGCAGCCTCTTCCTGGTTAGGGTGAAATTTGGCAGCCTTTAAAATGTTACCAATTTCTGATTCATACATACCCTTTTTATAAAGCTCCATTCAATCGAGTGCCATGAATCACAGCTGCAGAGCCTTGTGGAGAGCTGCAGTGCAAACTGCATTACAGAAGAAAGAAAACACATATACTTTCACAGAGGAAGTGTTATTCAGAGGGCTGCTTTTGTCCTGTAATGGAAGTCAGGTGCAGCTTCCGGTGGGCAGTGGGCTATGTCTCACCTCTAGCAATGGGACTGGCTTGATTACCCACCAACCACACATCTGGATGCCTGTTAGCACCAATAGAAACTTCTTAACACCTGACAGAGTTTGATCCTGGAGGAAAACTTTTAGCTTTTTCTTACCACATCTGTTAGGGTGGTATTTATTGCACCTGTCTCCCTTGTATGAGTTGGAAATCTGCCTGTCTGCTATAAAGTTTTGAGAAACCGCTTGTGTTTCAATCATTTCAATCTCCCTGCCACCACCACTACCACCACCTTTTCTTTAGTTTTTTTTTGGGGGGGGGTTGGTGACACATATCTGGCGGTGTTCAGATGCTACTCCTAGTGCATGCTCAGGTGGCTCCCAGCAGTGCTACAGGGGCCATACAGTTCCACGGATCCAGCACAAATTTTTCTGCATGCAAAATCTATGTTCTAGTTCTTTAAGCTATCCTCTAGGCCATCAATGTCCCATTTTTGTCTGTGGGTCCTTGAAGCAGGTTCACTGTGAGAAACAAGAAGCCAACTACTCAATAATTAGGAGGGAAGTATCCTAAACATAGAATAAAAACAAACACATTGATTTGGAAGAGAAGCAGTTTGATACTGCACAAGGCTGCACGGGCAAGGCATGAGCAGAGATGATACCTTCATTTTTTTGTTTTATCCAAATGTTGTAATGATGTTTTTGTCTTTGTTTTTAGGTGCTCAGGGCTTGCTCCCAGGTACGCACTCAGGATTGCTGCTGGTTGGGCTCACAGGACCATATGCGATGCTGGGAATTGAACTCCAGTGGATGGCATTCAAAGTAAGTGCCCTTCCCACTATACTATCTCTTAGGCTCGAAGAGATGCTACTGTATGGCTCAAAAAATGTGAAAAGATGTTGTACATGAAGTGGCAAAATTTGAATCACATTTGATCTTTACTCCTTATAGATAGAACATTTGAATGTAGAGGGCAGGTGGAGAGAACTACCTAGGGAGTCATGAAGGTGTCCGGGGTTAAGGGTCAAGTGGGACTGGGCATTTATTTGGAAGAAGTAGATATTGGTGTATGTGTGCAGAGATTCAGTCGTTCATGGCTTTGCCTTGAGCTACCAGACCATAATGGTGCCATTTCCAATAAGAGTTAACTTACAAATACTTTGCCAGAAAAGAGTGAAGTACTAATGGCTGAATGTAGTGTGACAGTTTCTTCTAGGCTCTTTGGATTCTAAAGACATAAACCTACTTGTTCCACTTCTGTGTTCTCTATTGACTTATTTTAAATTTTATTTTATTGAATCACGGTGACAAAAGTTACAAAGCTTTCAGGTTTAAGTCTCAGTCCTATAATGATAAAACCCCCATCCCTTCACCAGTGCACCTGTTCCCCCACCAAGAACCCCAATATACCCCCCTCCCGCCCCCCCACACCCCTGCACCTGAGTGGCCAATAATCTTCACTTTATTCTCTCTATACTTTGGATACATTCAATAATTCAACAGAGAATTATTATTATTTGGAATTTCCCCCAACAATCAAACCTGCTGAAAAGGAATCATTTGATAGTTTGTTTTCCATTGCTGAGAATGAAGATTATAGGTTTTGGATTTCTGTTGTTTTAGCTCAGTTTATAGTCTAGATGCATTTCTATAAGTCTCTGGTTGCCAAAATGGGTTAGTAGACCTCCCAGATCATAGTCTTTAAGGAGCAGAGGGGCCGTGTCATGCACGGCTTCTCTGGATCTCATCTGGCTCTATTAACTTTTATTTTCTAAAACTCTTCTATACATTTGGATATCAAAAGAGTACATCCTACTGATTTCCCTGTGATGTTTTTAAAAACACATGAGTATATAAACCTGGCAAAACTTTAAAACACCAGTTGTGTAGAAGAATTGTATAAAATGTCGTAGATATATGCATAATATAAGGGAATTATTGGCAATCTGGAATAGAATGGGGGAGGTATTAAAGATCTCATTGCAATTTTGATTTATTTTGGAGCTACACTGGCAGTGCTCAGGACTTACATCTGGATCTGTACTCAGAGATCATCCCTAGCAGGGCTCAAGGGACTATAAATGGTGCCAGGGATTGAACCTGGTCAGCTATCTGCAAGGCAATCACCCTCTCTGTTATATTACTGCTCCAACTGCTCTGATGGAAATTGTTGAGGAGCCATCTCAGTGCAGGCCTGACAGTTTGATAGTTAGGGTAAAAGAGGAGATTTTTGTTTTGGCCCAGCAGTACTTTGGGGCGGGTGGGTGGGTGTGGGGGGCGACCGGGCTAAAAGAAGTGGTGCTCAGGGGGTTGTGCAATGCCAGGGATCTAGCTCAGGGCCTGACACATACTTGCTAGCCACTTGAGCTATTTCCCCAGATCCTTTATTGGCATTTTAAATTATCCCACATACTTCGTTATTATGGTTACCTTGAGTAACAAAAATGCTACATGCCTCCGCTGAGTAGCAGGATTAGAACATGTAACTGGTGCAATTCTTAGAAGCAGACATTCACATCAATGTGATGTCCTTTGGGCATAGAATAGTTACTTTTCCATGCCATCAGAACCATCAAGACTGGTTTTCTAGGTCCTGTGATGGATAAAGAAATGAGCCCCACAGAGAGAGGTATTTATTTAGCAGATATTCGGGGGCCACTAGTGGTGATACAAAATCAACTTCCTATCCGAAAGTGAGTTATGGCTATAAAAGAGAGGCAAGTAGCATGATATAAATAATAATCATGGGCTTCCTCCTTGGGCATGGGAAGCAGAAGTGTACTTTAGTGGGTGGAGAAGTACAGAAGGCAGGATGCAGACAAGTCTAAGAAATTGAATGTAGGTCACTGGGGTGTAGCCTGAGATTGGAATCCAGGATGATCCAATAGCTTAAAAAAAAAGGCAGCCTGTTCTCACAAAGCATCAAATTCTGTAGATTGTGAGAAAAGGGAGGTTTGGCGGCATGTATTCTCCCCACAATCTTGATTCCCTGGGAGCCACATACACTCAGATTCTGTTGAGAATTTTTAACAGATTCCCAGTGTACATGATGTACTTCATTTAGGGTAGATGATTTACTGAACAAATTAGTCAGTCAGAGAAGAAATTTAAGTAGAGCATGATAGATTTCCTCACTGAAAACATCTGTCTTGTTGAGTGGAACATGTATTTGAGAAGTGGGGCTACGAACAACACAAACAAGGAGCCAGGTTACAAGACAGAGATGACAGGAGGAATCACAGTGCTTAGGATGGACGCACAGGCTATGAAGGCTGAGCTCCCATCATGCAGCTACCCCACACCAGAAAGCTGCTCAGGAGGGGATTCTGAGGCAGTGGCCTTCTGTGGTTTAGCATTACCGTGTACCAAATAGAAACCAGAGGAACCAGGCCCTTCTTTCTGACTGAAAATCTTGAGTGCACTTTCCTTTCACTGTATGGAAGAAGCACCACACACACACACACACACACACACACACACACACACACACACACATACTGCTTATTCCATTAAACACAGGATGATATCACTTATATGTAGTATTTAGAGTAACTGGACGAGGAAATGCAAAGGGGGGATGCCTAGTTAATCCTTGGCCCCAGAGTACAGGAAGAAGAAAAGGAGTGAAGAGGGAGGAAAGGATAGATGAGAAGCAATGGTTGCAGGGGCCAAGGGGACTCATGTACATCAGTGCTATTAAGGGATGATAGAGCTAACTATCCAAATCACTGAGTCAACAGCATTAAAATCACAACACACAAACTTTAATAACCAAACTTCAAAGGTGCTTGTCAAGATGGCAGGCTGGGCCTGGTGGGGGGTAGGTGGGGCGTGGAGAGGGAACTTGAGAGCACTGGTGGAGTTGACACTAGTAGTGAGATTGGGGATTGAACATTGAGAATGTTATAACTTCTTAGTTCCCAATGCTTTAATAAAATTAATGTTGGGAGAGAATTTAAAAGAATGATTCAACTCCCCCCCAAAATTTTATATAGTTTTAAAAAATGTTTACTGACTAAGAAGAATCTTGAAAGGCTTTTTGGAGGTGTTTTACTTTGAAAGCACGTACTTCTATTCTTTATGGTTTCCCTGGTGAGTAGGAGGTGAGCCAGTGAACATACTGAGGCATCTCCTAAGATGTCGTAGAACCTCAGGGCCTGAGTAGCACAGAGACAAGTGAAGCCAGTGGGTGCAAGCAGACTGGAGAGATACTGGTGCTGATGTGACCCAGGATATTAGAAACACAGGAAAGATGAAAGAAGCCTCCCTAAAGACAAACTTCTGTGTGCTTGCATCCACAAGATCTTCACATTTCTTCCAACTGTCAAATATTTCTCTTTGTAACCAGATGCTAATCCTACTACTGTGTCCACTGACAGAGAACCATCACGTGTTAGTGATTCCAATTAGAATTGATACCGGGAATCAGGCAGCTCGGAATCTCATCGCTTTGGCATTCAAAGAGAATAGTCACAATGAACACAGATGTGAGATATTATTTTTCCTGTTTAGAGGAAAGATATCCCTCAATGAAAGTGCATCGTTCTCACTAAAGAGCCCTGTAATCATAGCACTTCAAAATAATCCTTCCCTCTTGCTGAAACTTTTCTAATCACACAAATCCTCTACAACTGGTGGTTCCATCTATGGCCTCTACTTGAGTCTAAATCAAGGGCACAGGAAACCACTGGCCACATAAATACAGATGCACTATTTTTTTAAAGAGTTCATTATAAGGATCACATTTTCTGATCCTTATACGCTCAGTGCTGGAGTTTTAAATGCAGATGAATTGACATGTTTTCTCCAAAATATCAGAATTCAATCCAACTTAAAGTGGAAACAGGAAGATACGTGCTCGCATATTTAAATCTGTTTTGTGGGAAAACAGTGAACAGATTGATGACAAGCTTACAGGTACTTTAAGATCCATTTCTTCTCCCATCAGACAAAGAACTGAGACAAACACAAATATGTTAGAATATATTAGGCAAGCCATGAGATCAAGTTTGAACCTCTACATCTGTCTATTTTTGAAAGTATTTTGTTTTTAGTGTATAAAGAACATCAACATTTTGGAAATTAATCTTCACTAAGTCCATTTTTATTTATGACAAAATTGTGCTTGGGGATTGGGGAGATCAGTCTAAAGGATGGAGTATATGTTTTGTATTCGAGTTCTATCTCTGGCACCACGTGGTCCCTTGAGCTTCATTTAATGTAGTCCTGATGGCCCAAGAGAACCACTGGGTGTGGCCCTGTTGTCACCTGAGAAGCAATACATGCTGTCCTGAGCATCAAGATATCAGAATCACTTAGCAGGGCTGAATATGGTCAGCAGATGTACACAAGTCTCAGAACATTACTGGGAAGACATTCCCTCAATACATATATATATATATATATACGTATACATATATATACATATATACACATATACACACACACTGTATCACTGTATCACTGTCATCCTGTTGCTCGTCAATTTACTTGAGCAAGCACCAGTAGTGTCTCTATTCCTCCCAGCCCTGAGATTTTAACAGCCTCTCTTTATTCATTTTCCCAATGATTGGAGGCTCTTTCAGGGTCAGGGGAATGAGACCTATCGTTACTGTTTTTGGCATTTTGATACTCCATGGGTAGCTTGCCAAGCTCTGCCTGTGCGAGTGGGATATCCTCGGTAGCGTGCTGGGCTCTCTGAGGTGTGTGTGTGTGTGTGTGTGTCTGTGTCTGTGTCTATATATACATACATATATTTTACTCTCTATGATTTGTTATCTACTGTCTGAACTCCATCAATTATGGTGTGATAATTATGGAAAATGGGTAGGAAGTATCTTAAAACACACATATATAATATATATAAATTATGCTTAATATAAATTATTGTTTAATATAAATATATGTGTATCATGCACATATTATATATGCTTAATATAAATATATGTTTATGTGTTGAAAGTAAAATTTAATAATACTGTAAACTTTTGCTGAATGTGATAGCAAAAACTAACCTTTGTTGCAATGAAGGAGCTATATTGCTAAGAGAAAATACTACAGTCTTTCACCCTGCTGTTTTTTATTTTCAACTCTTTTATCATTTGTTTATAAGTAAGCCCCATTTCTAGAAAGAATAAGCCAAAACACAATACAGACCTGGTTTTCAGGAGGGACTAGGAATTATGCTTCGCATGTAAAATATCTGTGTTCAGAATAATATAACATTTCAGCTTTCAGGTTAAATATTTAGCAGTGAAAATTATGCAAACTGGGATTTGTATACATATTTATATATACATATATATACATATACTTGAAACAATAATCATGAGTGCAAATGCATGGACTGTGTGGTAAGGTATATTTCAGAAAATAAATTCTTAGCTTTACTTTGAAAGCCAGAGTGTCATGCACTGAATTATATCCTCTCCCAATGGATATATTGAAGTTTAACCCTCACAATGTGGCCCTATTTAATGATAGAGCTTTTATTTCTTTAAAGTAGTTAGCTTTTCTTCTCTTTACTTGTCCTTTCCAATGGTGCCGCATTGGAGGCTCTTTCAGGGTCAGGGGAATGAGACCCATCATTGTTACTGGTTTGGGCATATGAATACACCATGGGGAGTTTGCTAGGCTCTCCCATGTGAACAGGAAACTCTTGGTAGCTTGCCAGTTTCTCCCATAGGGAGAAGTAGGTTATAAGATGTCGCGCATCTGCTCTCTTCCGGGAGCTTGGTTTTATAGTCTCTGGATGTTGTCCATTGGTGGGATTACACTGCACCAGGGGAAGTCCCTGAATGTGACTGCCTAGCTACTGGAAAATGGGAAATCTGAGAGGAAAAGGCCCAGTCCTGATCCGAGCAGGCTTGGAGGTCTCAGCCCTGGGTCCCATACACCTGGATTCCTCTGCCGGTACCTTCGTGCATGAGGTTCATCCGAATGTGTGGAGAGGGGCCTTGAGCATGGCTGTGGCTAAGCTCCGAAGGTCTTCAGGCTCGGGAGCTCTGCTTGGGGCGGGGAGGGAAACTGAAGCCCATCCCCTCCAAGGGACCCCAGGGAAGATAACCAGCTGCAGGGGCGAGAGACTCTCTGCATGTGGTCTTATCCCTGAAAAAGATATTGACCTTTTGATCAGAGATGTGGTCCACTGATCAAAAGGTCCACCATTAAAGGCCCACCATTAATCTAACTTTCAAATCTTCGGTTCCACATGCATAGCTAACCAGCTGATTTTCATGGTTAATTGAATACCTGAATTCAGTACTTCAAGAACAGTATCCAAGAGAACCCACAGTTTAAACCTGCGTATTATTGGTCCATCTTTCTGCCCGTGAAATTGGTCAATGATTTGATGATAACGACATAATCTGGTAACCCAGAAAGTTTTAGGACTGAGTGATTAAAAAATCTTGTATCTAATATTTGAAGAAAAAGTAGTCTAATCATTGTAAATTATTTTCCAAAGGCCTAAGAAAATAAGAATTTATATTGAAAGTACATTACCATTGCATTTTTTGAGATAATCAGTTTTAAGATTTATAGAAAAATGGGTGGTAAAATTAACAACTCATTAAATATTATTATTGACTTCAAGTCCTGGTTGCCCTATGCTACTATGTGACCGCAGGAATTTTTTCTTAATTTTCTGATTTGTCAGTTGAGAATTAGAGTAACAATGGCTATCTTACAGACTGCTGTAAATCTTAATGACTATCTTAATGACTGCTGTAAATGAACGAATATGGTTAAAATACTGAGAAAAGTGTCTGACTCATGGTATTAGCTGAGTGCTGTCTGAAATTACCTCATGATCATGTCTCATGGTGAGCTACATGAGAAATTTATAATGGACCTCTATTGTAAACCACAGCACCCAAAAGGAGAGAGAGAGCAAAAGGGGATGCCATGCCACAGAGGCGGGTTGGGGATGTGATGTGGAGTGGGGATGGTGGGAGGGATGCTGGGACGATTGGTGGTGGAAAATGGGCACTGGTGGAGGGATGGGTACTCGACCATTGTATGACTGAAATGCAAGCACGGAAGTTTATAAGTCTATAACTGTACCTCATGCTGATTCACTAATAAAAAAAAGTAAAAGAAAAAAAAAGAAAAAAAATAAAGTAGTTAGCTTCTTAGTATAAACTCTATTCCAATAGGTATGGAGTTCTTATAAGGACACAGATATCCATAGCACAGACCAGGTGATATGTCTTTTTCTCTTTGGGGTTCTGATACAAAGTGAGCATTTTCCACTATCAGAGTTGATTCAATTCACACAGAACAAAATTCTGAATGTTTCTAAACCCAGAGAGAAATCCTATTCTCACCTCTCCCAGTGCAACAATAAGCACAACATGCAATGAGCATTTTTCGTGTACATATTCATAAGACATGCAGACAAATTCATCTCATTAGACCAAATTTCTTCTTGTTTTTCTGTTATCTCTCTTCCAAGAAGAGAGAAATAATTTTGTGCCCACAGATCACTCCTGGCTGTGTTCATATATGGTGCCGGGAATCAAATTGGGGTTGGCAGTGTGCAAGAACAGTGCCTTAGCCCCTGTACTATCTATCCAGTCCAGGAAATTAATTTAATCAGGATAGCTAATAAATCTTAACCTAGCATTAATCTATAAGAATAAAGATCACAGAAAAGTAAAATCCTGGCCACCCAACAAGCCAAAATCAGGGCTGAGAGAAAAGACAATGAACAGGATTACAGAAGGAAAGAAATGTTACCTGAACACAATCTCATAGTGATTTTTAAGTTATTCATTATTAATACTAAAAACTACAGTTCCATTATAAAATGCATATATTTGACTTAGAAAAGAAAGCAACAGTTTATTGCTATAACACACTATTAATTTAAATTGCTTAAATTCATTTCTCATGCATTAGTAATAAAGCTAGACTAAATTACAATCTTTAATTTTTTGCTGATGTTTTTATTGCTTAGTGATATATGGAAAATTACAGATCTGCAAAGTTTAAATTCATCTTTTTTTCTTGTCAGCCACTGGAGAAAGAAAAGCAGAAAAATGAAATGAAATTCAACTAGTACATTAAAAAGATAAATTTTAAAAATGCTTGCGACTAATATATTTACAATTTTATAGCAAAACAAACAAAAATATTACAAGCTCTGTATCAATTTGTAATAGACTACATAATATTTTATATTTGTAAAGTTTTTCTATGTATTTTTTTAAATCTTTAAAGAAAGAAAATGTTGTTGAGCATACAGAAAAGTTGCAAAGATAGTGTAGAGAATTTCTAAACTACCCACACCCATTTTGCACTGTAACAACGCGCATTACACTTCATAACCACTATTGAAAGGTTCTACTTCATTTATATGTCATTAGTCTTTACTCCAAACCCTTTTTTGTCCCCTAGGATTTCATCTGGGATTTAAAAATGCCCTGAGTTGTGTCTCTTTGTGATCCTGTTGGCTCTGACATTTTTCTCAGACTTTATGAGTTTCTGATGAACTTGTCTTTGACAGTTTTGAGCAGTACTTGATGGGAATTTGTCATAGCTCTCACTTAGGAATTGTCTGATATTTTTGTCGTGATTAGACTGAGGCTGAGGTTGTTGAGAAGAAGACCCAGTAGTAAGTGACTCTTCATCACCTCATCAAGGACCCTGGCTCATCATTGTTGATGACCATCATCACCAGGTTGAGATTTTTTTTTCAGGTTTCTTCTAAGTTTTTAAGGTTATACCCTTCATACTCCCTTTCCAAACTAACCTCTTGGGGGAAAATAAAAGTTGTGCACAGCCAACCCTCAAGTGGGAAAGTCGGGAGACAGGGCTATGCTCTGTTGCTCTGTCTACATAAATTATAGGGTCTTTTCTAAAGCACTAATTTTGGAGGGGAGCATACTGGCAGTCTCCGGTGCTACTTTCTACTCGGTGCTTGAGAGTTGCTCCGAGTGGTGCTGCCAAGCCATGAGGGACTGAATCCAGCATGAAAAGCAAGTGCACTAGCCCTTTGAACTATTTGCCTGGTTCTAAAGCACAATTTTTATATTGCCATACACTCTCTTTGCATGGGAAAATCAATTATTTTTGCATTCCACAGATCATTTTTGAAAGATTTTTTAGGTAATATTGTATCATAACATTATTTCTGTTTCGGATATGGATCACTTATATTCAATCAGTGTCACTGTTATCACTGTCATCCCGTTGTTCATCGATTTGCTCGAGGGGGCACCAGTAACATCTCCATTGTGAGACTTCTTGTTACTGTTTTTGGCATATCGTATATGCCACAGTTAGCTTTCCAGGATCTGCTGTGCAGGCGAGAAACTCTCAGTTGCTTGCCAGGCTCTCCGAGAGGGACAGAGGAATCGAACCTGGGTCGACCACGTGCAAGGCAAACACCCTACCCACTGTGCTATTGCTCCAGCCCATGAATGTGTAGTGTATTTTAAAATATATATACTGGAAGGACATGAGGCCTGTGAGCCTGTGTGTATGTTGCTCACAGGCTTTTTTCTTCATCTGAATCAATATCTGAATATAAGTTCACCACTGAAAGACACAGTTTTGTCCTTCAAAATGCAACAGACCCCCTTTTACCCAATTTATATACTTTTCCCTTTCCCTTCTGGTAAGCACCAATTTGGTCTTTAGTCTAAATAAAAGAAGACACATACAGGGACTGTAGCATAGTATAGCAGATAGGACATTTGTCTTGCATGCAGTTTACCCGAGTTAAATCTCCAGCACCCCTTATATGGCCCCCTGAGCCCACCAGGGAGTGAGACCCAAGCACAGAGTCAGAAATAATCCCTGAAAACCACCAGTTTGGCTCCGACCCCCCACAAAAGAAGACATTCAGATGACCAAAAGACATGCAAAAATATGTTCATCATCACTTATTATTAGGAAAATGCAAATCAAAATAACAATCACCTTATACCTGATAGAGGACTATGGTTCAAAAGACAGGAGACATGCACTGATGAGGTTATAGAGAAAAGAGGACACGTCCACACTGCTGGTGAGAAAGTAAATGGGTACACATATCACAGGAGAAATTAGAGATTTTTCAAAATATTAAAACTAGGAAAACAATTCTGATCCAATGATTCCATTTTTGAGTATTTTCCAAAAATAATACAAAAACCAATAATTCAAAGAAAAACGTGCACACTTATGCTCATTGGAATTATGAATGATTGTGTATGACTGAGAATTGGAAACCTTCTAAGTGCCCATTAACTTAGAAGTGGGCAAAGACTATTTCTAAAGCAGTTGTTTAGACTTTCACAAAAAAAAAACCTCAAATTTTCTACTATTTCTTTTTAAAAGTCATGTCTGCTGACCTCTGCTATGTTACTGTTTTCTAAAACAGGGAACATTCCAATGCTATGGCTCCCATTTCTTTGAAGTTGTGGTATTTATCCCCACATTTCAGTGCTCTGGGGATAAATAGTGTCAACTCCTATGAGCACATTGTGCTCCAAGTGTCATAACTCTGTCCTGTGAGAATGAAGGACACACCTACCTCCTTGTCTGCAGGAGAACATAAATACCTCAATATAAACTGTTCTCAGAGAAAACTGAAAAGGTGGCATAAAAAGCCACAAGAGTGAATTTTAAGAATTAGAGGATGTTTTTCATGTGTCGATCAGAATATTTTGTAGAATCAGTACTTTTCTCATTTCTGTGTTAAAAACTCACCCAAAAGTGATAAAGAGAAACCCCCCCAATACATTTACAGCTGAATTGGGAGGAAGATATAATCTAAGGACTCAAAATACAGAATGAGCTGCCAAAAGGGCTGAGATCCAGCAAAGACCATTTGTGAGGCAGCAAAGATAAGAGAGATTATGAAAGAGAGAGCACAGGGAGAGGAAAATGCCAAAACCTGCAACAAGCAAGCAGATGAACAAACACAGTTCCCATGAGCCCTGATGAGAATGCAGACAGGGCTGGGAATGTGGACTGGGTGGGGGCACAGCTGGCTTGGCTGGCTTCCTAGAAGCAGAGACCACAGTCATAGGGGCATAGCACCCCTGGCCACACACTCTGAAGCATTTGTCCCTGGGCTGCCGCCAAAGGGTGCTGGGAGACCAGATGTCCCGGGGTACATCCTAGACCCCATGACTCTCTGCAGATACTCAAACAGAAAATTCCAAATGCTTCAATAATGAGTGATAGAAATAGAACTTTCACAATATGGATACAAATATGCTGTAACGGAACAATAAAAGAGCAAAAACAGTCAAAAGAGTTACAACAGAGAAGATAAATACTGAAGCCTGTAATAAAAAGTAAACGTAATGATATGAATCATCTTTGAGGATGAACAGCCACACACAACAAAGATGTAAAATTTCATGAAGAAGCTGAGATAACAGGAGAAGATAACAAGATCTAGCAGAGACTCCGATGCTGCTCTCTCCCCAGGCAGCATCAGCCCTCACCCTCACAGCCTCATCTAAACCTAGACCCACTGAAAATGGATTTCACACAGAGCGTCTGTCTGATTGGTGCCCTGCAATTGTACCACAAAATGTTGATACTGATACATGATAGACATTACCACAGCAAATATTTTAGTTCTATGAAACTAGATAGTCACTTTTAGAGACAAGTGCACAATTTGATTTTAATTTTAGCTTCAGTCATTTGTGTGTATGTCAGAGAATGATAATCTCATTTACTAATTCATTTGGACAAATGATTTTCTGATGTTTAACTCTCCTGCTACATATGCTGTAGAGGCATACAAATGTACTCTGACTGGACATGTAGGTTATGGCCATAAAATGATCAAGCAGCAAAAAAAATAGTAAAATAAGAACAATAAAGTAAGAGAGTATTATTTTACCTGGATTCCATCCCCAACACCGCCATGATCAAGCACAGTTGGGGATGTCCCCAGAAAAAAAAACAAAACACAAAATCATTATCCTTGTACTTATATAAAAAAAAAGCTCAAGGATTGGTTAAAATTACTTTACACTGATTCTTTATTTTTCCATTAAAAGTACCTGGGACGAGTGTGTTCAGATAGAGTTATTTGTGCATGCTGAGTTCAATCCCTGATATTCTGTACTTCCTTAATCATCTTGGTAGTGGTTCCCACAATAACAGCAGCAGCAACAACAACAAATAACGTTCTAGTTATTCTTTTTATTTTATCTTTTTGGGGCCACATTCGGCGATGCTCAGGGGTTACTCCTGGTTCTGAACTCAGAAATTACTCCTGGCAGTGCTTGGCAGACCATATGGGATGCTGGGAATCGAACCCGGTCGGCGTGCAAGGCAAATACCCTACCTGCTGTGGTATCACTCCAGCCCCCATTCTAGTTATTCTTTCTAGAGAAATTTAACTTAATTTTTTAAAGTTAGCTGAACATGGTTGTATAGGGAAAAAAATTGAATTCTAAGCTCATTTACCTTAAATGATCAATTAATTTTGTTAGTTTTGAAGGAAAAAATCAATCTTTGGGTGTTTTTGTTTGTTTGTTTTAGAGCTAACTCATTGATACTCAAGGATCACTCCTGGAGGGGCTGGGATCAAACCCAAGTCAGCTGCATGCCTACCATGCTGCGAATCAAACTCAAGTCAGTTGTGTGCAAGGCAAGTGCATTGCCTGAATACTACCTTTTCAGCCCAGAAAAGACTTAATGTTTGAAGAGAAGTATTAGTCCTTTTCAGTGAAGTTTGCAATTCTATTCAAATCTTTTGCTCTGCTAGGTTATGTAAAAATACAAGCTTAAATTCTCCAATTGTAACGAATAACACTGAGTGTACTTTACAGGTTAAGCAGTGTTACATGCTCCTTTTGTACATTCGGTGGATTCTTACTTGAACCCTATGACATAAATCATCCCCTTTAGGAGATGAGGGAGTCAGGAATGAGCTGGCTGGGTCAGACACTGGTCTAACGGACTGAATTCCCAGTGACTGAACTGCCTACCTACAAGTTTGCCAGGACCATAGTTATAATTGTTGAAAATGATGGCAAGTTGGTGCTAGAAGATAATTTTATATTTATAGAATTCATATAACTCATCCTGTTTATTTCAAAATGAAAAAAGTTATTCTAAGAAGAGCTAGCCAACTCTTGCAAGGTAAGTGTTAATATGCTGAAGAATGGTCCCTAAACTCTCCATCTCAGTTTCCAATTTCATTAATTTTCTGGTAAAAAAGTGCCACAGGCTCTGTTTGATAATATTGATTATGCTTGGGATTTAAAATAAATCTACTCTCATTATCATATTTCCAATGATAATAATCACACATTTTGTTTTAAATTTTGGGCAAGTCCATCTACATACATAAATGCTTTACCCCTGTGCAGAAATATTAAATATCTACTCTTTTATTTAAATGTTTAAAATGTCTGTTTAGTAGCAAGAAATTAGAAGGAGTTGGCAATTATATTCTCAAACTTTAGAATTTCAAATCCAGAGATAACTTAGCATTACTTATAAACTTTAGGAAACATGAAGAGTAAAAAAGAGAATGCCCTTCCAATCCACCATGAATGATTTCAACTGAAATGTACGTGGAAGCACATGAAGTATTATAAAGAAGTCAAACACCTCCCCATGGCACAAACATCTGTTGGTATCATTCAGGAAGTAATATAAACTGTATCCTGGATTTTAATCTACTTCTCTCCCTCCCCTATAGCTGTGCAGTCCACATCCCATATATATTTTCAAACTTTCTTAGGGATCCAGTTATTTAGCAAAAGTGTGGAAAACTGCCACCATTTTCTCTTGTTCCTCTTTTTCTGCTCTTTCTCCTTAACTGTCCCCATTCTTGGTTCTATTTCTGCTTCAAATTCTTGGTTCAGTAATCACAAAATATTGAGCCTTAGAGTAATCAATTAAGCTCCTCCTGGCTCAGCTTTCTCATCAATAAAACAAAATGTTCTTTCCTCAGGAGAGAGAATAACATTCTAGGTAACCAGAGATGCCCAACAGTTCAGAAGAAACTCTGGCATCTCAAAACTCGGTAGTTTTAGTACCTTAAGAAGATTTGACTTTTTACCCAAACATTCATTCCTCTACTCCCCGTGGTAGAAAGTGAATTTCTCACTGAATTTCTGTCGACAGCTAAGATTGCTATAGTGACTACGTGACCCAGGTATTCTAGGGCTTAAGATTGAACTTCACGTTCAAACCCTGGAGCTGGGGATTAGAGATTGCTCAAGTGGTTGAATGTTGTGTTTCCCTTGCTGGAATCCTGGGTTTAATCTCCTGTACTAGATGATCCCCTATCCCAGCACTTTGATGCGTGACTCTGAGCACAGAACCAGATCTAGACCCTGCACATAGCAGGGTGTAGCCCCAAAATCCAGAAAAATAGAGTAATTAAATGGATCTAAACAGGCAAAGCACATGAAATACTTCACAGCCCAGTTCTATGCATTCTGTGGACACTACTCAAGTACTAAATTCTAACATTTTTGTACAGTGATTTTTCAATATGATATTAGTGTACTGAATAAGAGAGTCTGTTCTAGAATTATAGTGATTCAGGTTAAATTCAATTCTGATCTATTGTCTTGGTCTAGAAGTGGTTAAACATGTGGTTACCTAATCCGTGAGGAGGCACTTACTCCAAATATAGATGGATGAATAAAGAAAATAATCCACTTACAGTGCTTGATGCAATGCTAGAAATATAACACAGACTTATTAAGTGCCATCTTTTATTATTGTTGTCCTCACAAAATTGTTCAGTGCTAAAGAGCAAGGCAATGTGTGATTTTGGGAGAAGCCCATTGAGAGAGACAGCATGTTATTTTCATGGAACTTTATACATGAACAAAATACAAACAAAGGCAAATGACTACTGAAATCCAAGCTTATCACCTGTTAGTGCCTCCATTCCACACCACCCAAACTGTGTATGCATCTGTCCACAAAGAAGCACTGCCAGAGATGCAGTGCAAAACTCTGTTTTTTTGTTGTTTTTCTTTTAATTGAATCACTGTGAGATAGTTACAAAGCTTTCATGTTTGAGTTGCAGTCATACAATGATTGAACACCCATCCCTCCACCAGTGCACATTGTCCACCACCAATGTTCCCAGTGTATCCCCCTCTTTCCAACTCTTCCCCTGCCTCTATGGAAGACAATTTACCCTGTTCTGTCTCCACTTTTGGGCATTATGTTAGTGCAAAACTTTTAACAAGGAGCCAGGGTCTAATCCTTAACTTACCAATTCTCATATTGTAAGTAATTATATTTTTAAAGCACATTTAATTAGAAATGAAGTGGATTTTAAATTAACAAATGATGATATAAGATAGATGCATAATAAATCTATAAGAAGGAGAATACTACTTTGACAGATCTCAAGCAAAATAACACTATTTTATGTGTTAATGCCTTCATATATAATTAAATAAGGTAATACATGAAATGAATTAATTAGAGTTAATAAAAATTTTCTCAGAGAGCTCAGCAAGCTACTGAGAGTATTCTGCCTGTACAGCAGAACCTGGCAAGCTCCCCATGCCATATTCAATATGCTAAAAACAGTAACCATAACAGGTCTCATTCCCCTGACCCTGAAAGAGCCTCCAATCATTGGGAAAGATGAATAAGAAGAGTATGCTAAAATCTCAGGGTTAGGACAAATGGAGACATTACTGGTGCCCATTCAAGTAATTCAATGAACAATGAGATGGCAGTGGCAGTGTGATACAGAATAAAAATTTGACCTGTTGCTTCCATTATTATTTTCCCTTTAGGTGATTTCTCTTTTAAAGCCATGTCACATAGGGGACTTTTCAAAACAATGTATTGATTTATGATTAATACAGATTTTCTAAACAGTTTTCATGTATCTTTGAAGACCTGAAGGCTGAGCAAATAGTAATAGAAATATATACTTAGTACAGATTGGTTTGGAAAAATTATGAGAACCATTACCGATGTTGATAAGTGAATAGCTCCAACCTGGATGAGAGCAATTAGTCGGGGGAGGAGAGTGGACTGTAACAGGAAAGGGGTGTGATAAACCAGAGTCAATTGAAACCAGCCAGAGAAGGAGCAGGCTGAGTACCAATATATGTCACTACCCGCAAACAGTTCTGCTAGGCCAGCTCTGTCCTTTGTCACTTTTCTTCCCTTCCCAAGTCTAATACATTACGAGGTGCATCTGTTGCCTTGCACAAAATATTTGTGTAATCTATATATTTTGTTGTTTTGGGGTCACTTCTGGCAGTTCTCAGGGCTTACTCCTGACTCTGTGCTCAGAGATGACTCCATGTAGGTTTGTGGGACCCTCTGGGGTGCTGGGTATCAAACCCAAATTGTCCTGTGCAAGGAAAACGCTCTGCCCACTGTACTATTTTTCTGGCTTTGGAAGTAGTCTATACTCTCATTCAATCCCTCTTGGCCTCGCTCTAGCCAAAGTACCCATCCCTTGGTTATGTTGGGACTATTGGTTCTCTTGCTTCTACATTCAGTTGCTTTGCAGGCTCCCATTATGGCAACCCTGGATACTTTGGGGATCAAAAATCATAGAGCACTTCTATCATTAAGTTCTAAACCATCAAGTATGGGCACTTCAGGGGCCTAAAATACTCAACTGAGTTGTTGCTAAGATATAGCCAAACTGTGAAATAGTTCATGTGGGAAAGGAGACTGTAGAATCAAATTAGATTCTAACGTTTATATGACTCATAGTGCTGAGAATGACCAAGCCCAGAGAGTCTTCAGAATGGAATGAAAGACTAAGTTTTTCCAGAACTACAAATCAGTTTCAATAAGGCACACTACCGGATGGAATTATCACCATTAGCATCCCATCACATCTGCATACCAGAATAAGCAATGAATTCTCTCCTGGAAGATAAAAATCTTCTGATATCTCTATGGTTTCTTTATGCACAGTGATATTTGATCAAAAATTATTAGTCTTGCAAAGACACAAGATCATAAAAATAAAAGTAAAATAGATAATGAGAGATGATGCAAACAGAATCGTCTGAGTTTAACAAAACATGGGAAAAGCACTTAAATTAGAATGAGTATCAATTGTCATTGCAATAAAAGAAAAAATGTAATTCCCTAGAATAAATTATAAGCCTATTAATTTTATGCCTTTTTCTTTGAATATATTTTCCTAATAATTTTGTTTCCTTTCACATTTTCTCATGTTGTAGAATTTTCTTAGAAACTCCTTGTAGTTATTGTCTCTGTCCTATTTACAATGGAATATAACTGCTATAGTCATACAAAGCATATATAGACTTGCTTTTGCCCATAAAACAATCATATTAAAATATCTTCTCAGCATTAACACAACAAACCAGTGAGTTAGAACTTTGGGACTGGTTCTTCAAATTCTAAGAGTGGAAGCAAAAGATCAACCTTTCAAGGCATAGCTTCCTCTTTTAACGCTCAGCTTTATGCTCATATTTTGGCCAATAAAGTAAAAAAAAATGTCCCCTGACTGGTTAGTTCCTAAATGGGTTCTTGAATTTTGTAAGTAAAATTGGCATTTAAAACTCCCAATGTTCATGACATTCAAGTTTTTTTTTTAATTTTATGGTTTTAATCCGAATTCATCACCCCCAGGCAGCAATGGAAGTCCAGGTGTCCCTCTCTGCTTCCGGTGCTTCCGTCATACCACAGCCGTGCCCTGTCCCAGGCTGTTCCCTATCTAGAGCACAGTCTCCAAGTCTGAGGTCTGTTGCCTAACCCTGAAACCTATGTCCTCTTATCTTGTAGCTCTGCAGTCTTTCAGTGGGAGTCCCCCACCTGCCTCTCAAAACCCTAAGCCCCCCAGCTTTGTTCTTTGGGTTTTCCTTTGTTCTCAGGCCCCCAGATTAAGTACTGCTGCTCTTCTGTCATCTGTCTGGGAACAGGTGAAGAGTCAAAGAGAAAGTTACCTCTCCTGTGTTCCCCTTTATAATCTACTATTGTCTCCCCAACCCCAGCCATTTTCTTCATCTAGTTGATTCGCTGCCTATCTTGCAGGAGAGGTTTAAGATGATCAATTGTATTAGCTGGATTTCCTGGTGCCCTTTCACCTACACTGTAACATGACCGAAAGCAGCAGCAGCAGCATTAAGTTTTATCTCCTTCAAAGAGCACCTTTTGATTCCTCTGAAGTCCATGTGGGAGAGTACCTGCTAATATTATGAATAGGAACTGAATGCCTCAAAAGGATTACATTCATCCCAAAAGATAGTTATGGCTGGGACCCAGAAAATCTACTGACTTCAAATGGAAAGTTCTCATCCAATTCATAATGACACATTTATGGGCATCCTGGATGTGTAAAGTGTACAGTTTTCATCAACGATTTCCTTCACACCGCTTACAGTTTCCTTTATGCAAGGGAGGTCTTCAATTACAGTCTTTGCTCTCTCCTTTCAATGAACACTATCTCATTGCTAAAACAATAAAGTACAATATGAAGCAGAAAATGAGTACATTTTACCCAAAGGATGATTCCAATAGGCAACAACAATTTCTGGAACGGGTTCCTCAGAGTTAAAGTAAGATTTTTAGGGCTTCAAATATACTGAAGATACTCTCAGCTGCATTTTTAAAAACAGACCATTGGGTTTTTGAATGCAAAAGAGTTAAAGAACAATGAATGCCAACAAAATACAAAAGACCACAAGTGGTTCCGTTTAAACAATGTGTGTGCTGAAATAGGAAAACAATTCATGACAATTACTTCCAATTCTATAGAAAAGAGGCAAGATGTTGGAGCAGCATTCGAGAAACAGGGACAGGACAGCCAACTGCTTCTGTAGCATCACTCTTGCTTTGCTTCAACTTTGAATCAACATAATTTGCACCTTTATACAAACATCTGCCAAATTTTGTATTGGTATTATTTCTGTCAAAAGCAATACAATTTTTTTCTCATTAACTCCTAGCTCATCAAGAGTCTGGGAAAAAAATTGTCATTGTTTCTGAGATTTCATCTGTAAAGACTTTACTCTCAATTGCCTTATAAACAAGCCATTTTCAGGAGGAAAAATATGTTGCACAAACAAAAGGAAAATGTTTCTGCGTTGTGATTTTGAAGTGGGAATCCTTGGGGTAGCTAGTGGTGTGGTCTCTTTGGGGCTAGAAGACTCACATGTTCACTGCTTGTAAGGGCACTGTACTTCTGTTTTAATTGCATCACATGCATCTGAATTCCTCTCAATTATACAATTAATTATTCTCTCATTTTCTCTGATACACTTGAAGAAATCATACTGTCAAAATGTTTTGCTGCTGGCACAAGATTTGCATCTGAGTCTTTCCGGCATTTCCCCGATATTGAATGGACTACTATGTGCCTTTGTTCATGGAATTTGTCATAAAATTTCGGCAGAGCCTGGCAAGCTACCATGGCATATTTGATATGCCAAAAACAGTAGCAGCAAGTCTCATGGTGGAGACGTTACTGGTGCCTGCTCGAGCAAATCAATGAGCAATAGGATGACAGTGACGGTGATATTGGTATTGGACTGTCAAACATACACCAATGAAAATATATGACAGCAGGCATTCAGAGAATTGAAGAAACTGGCTGAGTCCATCAGACATGCTGCTCTATGGGAGAGGGGAGCAGGAGAAACCTGTGGCATCCCTCCTTTTGCCAGGACTCCTGGGGCAACCTGTGGGATCCCTGTTATTGTACCAATGATGGGTATGATTCCAAATGATGACAACTGAGAGAGGCACTTCTGTTTAGCTGTGTTGTGGCATGGACTGTTCCTGAGAGACTGATTAGTGTTTCTGGAACTAGTCACAGATTGGCTAACATGTAGGGTGTTTGATCACTGTATCACTGTCATCCCGTTGTTCATTGATTTGCTCAAGCGGGCACCAGCAATGTCTCCATTGTGAGACTTGTTACTGTTTCTGGCATATCGAATACGCCACGGGTAGCTTGCCAGGCTCTGGCGTGCAGGTGGGATACTCTCTGTAGCTTGCCAGGCTCTCCAAGAGGGGTGGGTCTGCTGCATGCAAGGCAAATGCCCTACCTGTTGTGCTATGGCTCCAGCCCAGGGTGTTCAATACCTGCTTAATACATAGTATTTAGTTCTGTCCTTAGAATGTTTCTTAAGGTGGCAATTGGGCACAAAGTGACTTGCAAAGTCATAACTACAGTCAGATTTTGGATAATTTTCAGACATTGTAATGATAGAAGGTAATCTCTTAATTGATGAAAATTACTTGTTTACAGTTGCCACTGTAGTAGTCTTTTCACCTTGAATTAAAAAAAAAATCTTAAACTCCCAAAGGCACTCCTATAGTATGGTTTCTCCAGAACTCTACTAACGGAGATATGACTTTTATGAGGTTACCATTAGAGGGATTTAGTTACCATTTATAGGATTTATATACTGTATATGGTGGTAGAAGTGTTCTTGCTGTAGGGTTGTGCCTTGTTCTAGGCATGTAGGCCACCCAAAGTCAGAAGAGGTCACAGAATATATTGCACACTCAGGAGAGGTGCTGAATATACAGAGCACCTAGCAAGCCTGCTACCATCATCTTCACATTGGAGTTTATGTACATGAGTATTAGGAAAATCATGGCTGTAGAAAATCTAAGAAAATGGAGAAAAATACAACGCTGTTACAAAGAATACAGAACTTCAAAAGGGACAAGAGATCTAAAAATAGCATGAAATAGCCATTGAAATGTGAAAAGAAGATGAGATGGTTTGAAATGAAGCAGAGTTATTTCACTGAACTCCGAACATAAGATTTATAAATTGAAAGATCAATAGAAAATATCAAAGTTTAAGTAGAGGGAGATCACTGAGATGATATGTATACATTTTTTGAAAACATAAATTGCCAACAATAAAAAATGAATACAAATAAGGGTTGAAAGAGTTTGATACTAAAATCTAAGATGCTTACAAAGCAAAGAAAATATAGATTAGTCATGCTTATAAACATAGTTGAAAATTTCCTAAATAGCCACAAATCAGATCCACTTCTAATTATTATTTAAAAAAATAGTGCTAATTTAAGGGTACAATAATCGAAAAATACAAAAATCCTTTAGCCTTTTAAAAATCAATTACAGTGTGTCACTGTGAAGATTATTCTATGGTTATCTGGATAGATGCAAAGCAGTTTTTACTATTCCTGACAGAACTCAAATCAAAGAGGCATTTCCACACTAACACCTTAGAAAAACTTCAGTGTTATTGAAGACTTGAGCACATATGCTTATCTAAGTGTTTTTTTCCATAGTCGTATCTACAGAGAGCATATAAAAGAAACATGGTCCCAGTGGGTGCTTATAGCCTGGGTAACCAACTCATAAAGGAATTGAAAGAACAATAAGGAAAATTTACTTTCACTGTTGCTTAATACTTTTATAATAGAAATAATGCTTTAAAATTACACATATTAATATCTCTAAATATTCCCACATACATATCTAAATCTTCTGATGACGATTTAAATGTAGAAAAATTCTTTTTAAGTGTTTTAATAGTTTTAATTCTAAAAGTCATAAGTATAACTGTTCATCCTACTTTGTTTCTAAAAATTATCCATAGAAAACAGTAAATGTATGCTCATAAAGAATTTTAAATTATTTTGTTGAGTACTAAGATATAAAAACTATACAAGTTAAAACGAATAATGCTAAATAAATAATACAAAATTTAAAAATTGATCTATTTTTGTCATAGAAATTTGAGTCAGGATTAGAGAGATAATACAGAGGGTTAATACCTTGGCCACATGCAAGGTAACAATACCTTTAAGATCTTGCATGTGGCCAACCCTAGCCTAATCCTTAGCACCACTTCAGGTCCCCCAAGCACTGACAAGGGTGACTCCTGAGCAAAAAGCCAGGAATAGCCCCTGAGCACAAGCAGGTGTGGTTGAAACCACCACCTGCACCACCCCCTGTCCTTTCCCAAATATAGATGGGTTAGGTGATATTTTTATCCAAAAAGACCACTGCAGTAGGATTGAAGCCATCTCAAAGGGCAGAAACTTCAATCATCATATAATAGGATTCTTATGGTCAGGCACAGAAATGTTTCTTGTTTTCTTTTGGTTTTGTTCTTGGGACTTGTTGGATTTTGTTTTTGTTTTCAAACTCAGGTTTCCAGGCATTAAGGCATGTGCTCTACCCAATACAGTGCCATTCATACCTTTGCAAAGAGGGGATTTCTTTTCTAAATAGGAGTAGAAGAGACTAGAAAATTCTAGTTCCAGGTAGAGTAATACAAAAACTGAATGACAAATTCTCTTTGAAAATCCCTTAATCCTATTCAATTGACAACTTCATCATTTGTATTTCCCAAATGGATTTTGATCAGAACATTAAAATGATCTCCTTAAGTACACCTAGGAATTAGGCCATTAAGTACAGATACTAAGTTCAGTACTCAAATTCTAAGTTTCTTGGCTGCCCTAGACTCTCCACTTAAATGCTGATTTCTACAAGAACTTCTCTGGAGTTTTTGAATGATATGGAATATTGATCAATACTTGGGCTGAATGCCATTGGCACAACTGTTTTACTTAGTCACCATATCATCATATGTGCTCAATTGTATTTCAGTTGCTTAATTCTTAAATGCCACTTAATTTTATCTAACTTCAAATACAAAATTAAAGATAATAAATGAAGCAAACTGTTTTACTACTAAATGACATAGAGATCAAATTTTTTAACCTAGAAACTTATCTAAGGTTTTACATATTTTTAAATATAAAATGATGGTACTTATTGAATTGATTTTTTAAATTAAAACCCTCAGATCTGAACAATTTAGGAATACAACAAAATCAAAGACTTTTTTTAACAATTAGTACAATTGCAGTAGATTTAACCATGTGCTCCCATTTTATGTTAATAACTTTAAATTGCTAATGTCATATTCATCTTGGCTAAACAAACAAAATAATGTGTACAGACAAAGATCTTTACATGTAATTGATAAAGGTGTATGGAACTTAATTGTAGGGATTGTGGCATTGAGAAATATGACTTTAAATTGCTTTCTTAATTATGACTGACTGTTGCAGAAGATAAATATACAAATTTCTTATATAATAGTTTTTAAGTAGCTTATTTGGAATATACAGTTAAAAACACAGATAAACTTTTATAAGTATCAACATTTTATGTAAAACCATACATTGTCAGTCTAATAATTGAAATTTCTTTGCTGATAGTGACACAGAGATATCACTGGGTTGACTGAGTAAGTGATTAGAATTCCTTGGTTCTTGTGTACAATCAGCAAGGATATTTTAAATTTATTTTTAAAATTATTTAAATGTAAAAAAACCACAGCTGTTTATACAACTAGAATTTAAATTGACTACATAACAAAGCTCCAATATTAAAATTAATTATAGCAGTGTAGCACTGTCATCCTGTTGTTCATCGATTTGCTCGAGCAGGCACCAGTAACATCTCCATTGTAGGACTTGTTGTTACCCTTGGCAATATCAAATATGCCAAGGGTAGCTTGCCAGGCTCTGTCGTGCGGGCAGGATACTCTTGGTAGCTTGCCGGGCTCTCCTAGAGGGATGGAGGAATAGAACCTGGGTTGGCCGCTTGCAAGGTAAATGCCCTACCCAATGTGCTATCACTCCATTAAAATTAAAAAGTATAAAAATTAATTTCTGTGAAAGTTGTAGTATCTGATGACAGGGGTGTTGAGTTCTTATCTCCTTGTCTAAGAATTTATTAAGCTGCTTGTTGCTAATTGAGCCATGTGTTTTATTGTTTGTATTGTTGAAATTTGTCAGCTTCTATGTTACTTCCCTATCTACTTTGGTGTGCTCCTACTGGAATTTCAGATTGAGAAATTGGGAGGCCTCAGGATTTATGAAACAATGAGACTTCAGGGCCAATGAGTCAACATGGCAACAGCTGTGGGAGGTGGATGTGGCTGACAGGCATCTGGAATATAGGGAGTTGGGGGAAGGCCACCAACCCTGACTCCAAAAAACATTCAGACTTGTCAGCCTGGTCAGTGAGTACCTGAAATCATTTGCAGTTTGGTATCTCTGCAAAGAATATTTATGAAGCTGTGGAGTTGAGTCCTCGGTATGGCTGCAGTTGTGGGTTGTGGGCGCAGCTGTCAGAGCTCCTGCTGGGCAGGTATTCGGCACCAAAGAATTTAAATCTCTCTCTATATATATATGTATATATAAATATGCAGACAAAATGAATATATCCATAGATTATATATCTATATATATCATGTATATCTATATATCACACACCAAAGTTTCACAGCAACAAAACAGGCACATGTGTTAAAGTATTAAAACCAACTATACTCCAGAAGAAGCAGAATGACCACAGTCAACCCCCTTTCAGCATAGGAGACTCCCAAGAAGGGGAGTCGTTGACCACCGTGTGTGACAACCTGCTGTGCATAATAGTTATGTTTTATACTATAACCTTAGGGTGAATTAAATGACAATGTTTCATTGGTGTGGGAGTTAGGTACATGACTGACAAGTGTAAACTATATAATGAAGTGGCTTATACACATGTAACCACCATAAGACATACAGAAATGCCCTAGAAGGGGGGAGGGCAAAACCACAATGTTAATCATCATACAATTTGATGTTCTTGAGGAATGTAAACTGATAACATGAGTTGGGCCTCTCTGTGCGTGTGTAGTGCCAGAAGACCCGATTGCTCTTTGTCCTTCAGTGCCAGCAGGGATTCCCTGGCTGTAACTCTACATCTCTTGGGCCTTGGGTCATCCCCGTCTCCTCCTCTTTGTCCTGGCGCCATGTTCCCATCTCACTATCCGCCTCCAAAATTAGTCCTTCACTAACTACTCTAACATTAGGACAGCTAAGAATGTTGATAAAAGACAGACTTTTCACAATAACAAATACATCTTTTGTTTTGAATGGAAAACTGGCAAAGAACTGGCAAATTTATTTCAGACTAAAAAATAGATTTTACTTTGAATTTGACTTCTACTTCATTATTATGTGGATAAACAGATTAAAAAAAAAGGCTGTTTGGGTCTATAGTCCTGTTTCACCTAATTTATTACATTTCCAGTTAAATAATCTCATACTGAGTCATTGAATCTGGGCTGAGGGGCCAATACTAAGCATTTAAGCCTTACTGTATATAATCAAATATACACTTGGTCAAGTTTCTCCTACTCGTACAAAATTAACTTCATTTTGAAAAGGAATTTGGCTCTCCATGATAGCTGTGACTGGCCACATTCCTTCCCCTTCAGTCTGTTGAAGTCTTGCCTCTCCCTGAAGACACTGGAACAAAGAGAGTAAAAGCTTTTTCTATCACTCTTCTGTTTGTTGTGGTTGCACTAACCTCTGTCAGTAAGTCTTTTTATGATGATCCTTTAAGATAGATGAAGAAAGAGAGGAATTGCATAATATGCAAATAAAATTCTAGATCTAAAGGTGAAATATTTTAAATTTCTAAAAGCCCTTTTGAATAAAAAAATCCTTATAATACTTTACAAATGTTATTGAGACATTCGTAAAAATCTTTGTAATTTCTGGTTCTCTGATTTTCTGCAGCAAAGTAGTTAATTATTAAATCTGAAAAAGACCAAGACTTTAGCTATTGTGAACAGAATTAGCGCAAACTAGAAAGATCTTAAAAATATACAACCTGCCTTTTAGAATAAAATTAATGGAGAAGGAATTAATGCTTCCTGAAAGAAATTTGGACTTGAATTGCAGTTCATTAAAATGGATATTTTCAAGAGTTCTCAAATTTTATTGCTGTAAACTGTTACATTTGGCATTGATAAAACTTCTATTTTCTTACCCTAATAAGTTGAAAACAAAATCCTCTTATCTATTTGTAATCTTTTAAGTATATTTATTAAATAAATATTATTTTATTAATTAAAATATTCAAAAGCATAATTATTTATGTAAAATTTAGTTAATATTTGGGAAGATGAACATTAAAGAGCTAATTTTAACAAAAACTTTTGAAATAGATCATTTTAAAGCAATAACTATCATGGCTTCAAAACACTATACTGTCTTTTAGCTATACTTTTTTAACAATCAATAATGAAAAATTAAACAAAATTTTCTATAATTTACCCTATCTTATCAAGTTTTGAACCCAACATTTGTTATTACAATTTACCGTGTTCATTTATTTGAAAACATTTTTAGTAAGAGTACAACAGTTATCTGTGATGGTAACAACAATATAAAATTTTTCCTATACTTACTGTTCATTTTTAAGTTATATCAACCTTTTTGATAACATGCATTTATTGCAGTGGGAAGGTTGGTGTGGTAGATTCTGTTTATAATGTGTCTGCCTAAATTTATATGTTCATGTACCTGACCTAACAATATAACTTTTACCCCTTTAATCTGACCTTGTGTAAAATGAGTATTTGCCTTATTCAATAAGGGATCAAATGTTGTATCTGAAACCAAATGGCTCTTGGGGGAATCTGAGCGCAGCGGATAGAAGATTTATCTCATCTCACACATCAGTGAGCAAAGGTTTCCTGTAGGAGGAAATAGGAGACTTTTATCCTCTCTGCCCTCCCAAGCCTCCACACTTAGAGAAGTGCAACTAAGTGCACTTAGTTGGCCTTTGGGAAGAAACAGCTATGTTTTATGGATGACAGAATTTATAGGACATTAGAAATATTATAGTCAAGGTTTATCTTATAATTCACTTCAGTGGGTTTTGTAATGCAGTTTTCCAAGTGGAGATAAAACAGACTGAAAATACTCAAATAAAGTCCAAAGGTACTGCTTTATTACTGATGTGACCGAACACATACTCACTGCAGAAATAACTTTTTTTCTGAAAGTATTTTTTTTCCTTCAAAATCTAAAGCAATTGAAAGGTAAGACCTGAGCTCACCACCCAAAACCCCAACTTTTTATAACATGCATGGCAATTAGCTTTTCATTTTCTGAAAAGAATTAAGTAAGACTGAATTATTGCACATTGTTCAATGACTTCCAAATTTAGGTTCCAAATTTACCTTCTTCCCTCAGCCCAGAGTCACTCTGGGAAAATCTCTCTAAGGAGTGTTCTCCCCTTTGGCTAGCTTTCCATCCATAATTGAGTAATATCTTTGCATCAAAGAAAATAACTTGGCTTGAAAAACCACATTTCACTTCTGAACCAAAAATATTTCACTCTGCAGCACTTGAAGGTGTTAATTTTATCAAGATGAAGTTGTAAATTTCATTTTGGGGGAAATTTGGCAGGACATACCCGTAAATGAAAGAATGTCTGTACAATTTGGGGTGCTCCAAATCAAAACATTTTACTCTTTTCTTAAACTGTTTCTTCAGGGCATACATCGTATGGGTTTTCTAAGGTGACTCAAGCACTTATCTTCATCATGGTGAGGATAACAAGAACGGAATAAGAAACAGTACCTGAAATTTTAAGGAATGAATGATTAGCACATTTTCTGACATTCATATTCCTAAACAGGGGCAATTATTTTGCTCTCCTCAATGTTTCATAGGGTCAGGAATAAAAACAGAAATTAGGAAATGACACAGTAGGCAATAGTTGATAGTTAAAGAGGAATCACCATTGTTTGATTTGAGGAAAAAAAAGAGTCCAAATTCTGACTGAAAATGTTTGTTGAGATTTTTCAACATCCTTTGCCTATTCTCAATTTTCCCCAGAATGAATAAATTAATGAGTGAATAAGATAAAATAAATTACTTCATTTTGACACACTGGGTTTCAGCTATGAGTTTGAATTGCCAGAACTGTAGAAATGTGATACTTTATTACTTTAATAGTGGCTATTTATCAATCCCATCTTTAGAACTCATAAAACTTTTCAGACACCTTATGAGAACAATGAAATCTGTTTGGGAGAGTAAATGTATAACTTTATCAGACTTAGTTATATGCACCGTTGTCCTATTGCTCATTGATTTGTTGGAGCGGGCACCGATAACATCTCTATTGTGAGACATGTTGTTACTGTTTTCAGCACATCGAATACGCCATGGGTAACTTGCCAGGCTCTGCTGTGCAGATGAGATACTCTCGATAGCTTGCCAGGCTCTCTGAGAGGGATGGAGGAATCGAACCCGGGTTGGCAGCGTGAAAGGCAAACACCCTACTCACTGTGCAATCGCTCCAGTCCAGACTTAGTTATAGTTACAGAAAACATGCTTTTTCCTATTTTCTCAGAATGGATTTGTGTAGATAGAATGAATAGCTTTCTTACCTGCTCTGATTTTATGCAATTCCTTTTACAGAATACAACATCTTTTAATAAAGTGAAATAGATGTATTGGTAGCGCATGGTCACTTGCACTACTGAGTAAACAGAGGAAAGGGTAATTCCTAAGGTATTACTAAAGGTAGGATTTTTATGAGCAAAGGGGCCAAACAGGATAAAATGAAACCTAACATGAGGTTCTAGGATATGTGAAGACAAACTGAGGGCTCTAAAACCTGAGCAGCCAAACTTGCAGGTGGATTGGCTAAATATAAGGGAAACAAAGCTTAAAGTGGGGCTTGAGGAGTTGAGGGACAGAGTTCGGTGGGTTCCAGCATATGAATGCCTAGTGTAAGAATAGGGTTCCGGAAACATCTGAGTTGTGTGAGAAGTGTGGGCTCAGGGCTGTCTGCAATGACCTGTCCCATGTCTTCTTCAGCAGGAACTCTCATTTTGATTCCACAGGTATCCACTGACTGTTTTTTTTCTCTTTTGCAAGTTTTCCTTGGTCCTCTATCTTATGTCTCTCCACCCTGGGGACTTGCTCTCCTAGGGATTAAGATTACTAGAAAGTACTCTGAAGTTTACATCCTCTTTCAAACAAAACAAATTTATCTGCAGAGTGACAATGCACATGTTGTTCAAATAGTTGATTACAACAGCTTTCAAATATAATGTGCTTCAATGATTTTTAGTTAAAATGATTCATTGTAGTCAGAAGGAAAGGGACAGGCATAGGAAGTACTCATTTTGGGATATAAACATAGTATGAGATTAACACCCTAGGACAGTAGAAACAAGGGACAGTAAGATTGGTCCATGGTTGGAAGGAAGCTCTCCTCAAGTGCTGGGGGAGAAGGCAGTTAGAATAGAGTAGGGACCACTATCACTATGACAATGATGGTTGGAGGGATGGCTCTGGATGGGAGATATGTGCTGAAAGTGGGTAAAAGACCAAACATGATGTATTATATCTGCATTGCAAACCATGATGTCTAAAAGTAAAGATAAAGGAAAAAGTGCCTGCCATAGAAGCATGCTGAGGGTGGGAGTGGAGGAAGGAATATTTGGGACATTGGTGGTAGAAAATGTACACTGATGTAGAGATGGGTGTTGGAACATTGTATGACTAAAACACCACCATGAAAGCTTTGTAACTGTGTATCTCATGGCGATTAATTTTTTTTAAAAATAAACAAAAATAAAAGACTCATTCTCAGGCTCCAGAGCCTTATCTGCACAGCAGATAAGTCATGTACCTGCACATAGCCTACTTGTGTTTGATCACCGGCATGCTGTATGTTCCCCCAAATCCCACCAGGAATTATCCCTGAATCGAGAGTCAAGAGTAAGCCCTCAGCATAGCATGACCCCAAAATACCAAATAAATAATAAAAGTTTAAAAAATGAATCCTCTTCAACTTCTACCATTTCTTAGGAAGAGAAAGAAATACACATAACCCTGAAATTAACTGGTTACTTACATGGGCTAGGAGTGGATACCCGTAGTGGGTTGGATCTGAAACTGGAAAGGCAGACACGGAAGCACCTGTTTCCAGGTCACTGAGGCATCAGGTGGGACCAGAGACATTGCTCAAAGGATTGAAAAGCCCAGGTTTTTGTCTCCTGCACTTCACAGTCTCTTGATTCTCGCTATGGTTACTGAGAAGAAAGCTGGAAATAGTCCTGAGGATTACTAGGTATGTCCCCAAAACTAACATCAAAAGAGTGTCAAACCTAGAGAATTATGGAATTGATTATATTGGATGAGAACCAATAATATCTTGGTCCTTTCTGATTCAATGGTTCAGTAAAGAAAAAAAAAGACATGGGTCAGAGTGCAGGACGGAGGCAGCCCCAACCGTTATGTCACTTCAGGTTTATGAGGAGGTAATTCAGCTGAAGGATGATAGAGTCTTTTAAAGTAATGTCTTTACATTTAAAAATTCACTTTTAGTGTTTCTTCTTTGGCATTATGTTATTACTGGAATCATTTTGTCCATTTACTGTAAAGATACTATTTTGTATATCAGAACAATCAAGTGTCATTGATTCTCTTTCTCTCCTAAAAGGAGAATCTACACTAAGTCAATGATGGTTGGAGGGATCACTCTGGATGGGAGACGTGTGCTGAAAGCAGATAGATCAAGCATGATGGCCTCTCAGTATCTGTATTGCAAACCATAATACTCAAAAGGAGAGAGAGAGTAAGAAGGAAATTGTCTGCCATAGAGGCAGGGGGTAGGTTTAGGTGGAGATGGTGGGAGGGAGACTGGGAACATTAGTGGTGGAAAATGTACACTGATGGAGGGACGGGTGTTGGAACATTGTATCACTGAAACACCATTATGAAAGCTTTGTAATTGTATCCCACATTGATTCAATAAAAAATAATTTTTTAAAGGAGAATCGGGGCTGGAGCGATAGCACAGCCAGTAGAGCATTTGCCTTGCACGTGGCTGACCCGGGTTTGATTCCCAGCATCCCATATGGTCCCCTGAGCACAGCCAGGAGTAATTCCTGAGTGCAAAGCCAGGAGTAACCCCTGTGCATTGCTGGGTGTGACCCAAAAATCAAAAAAAAAAGGAGAATCTAGGAAATACAAAACAACTAAGAGAAGCTGAACCCAAGTGCTGTCATAAAGTAGTGAGAAGTATTGTTGTTGACCATAAACATTGTATGTTAACCATGAATGGGTATGACTATTCTGTGCTAATACATTGTCAGTCAGTGAGTCACCATTGATGGACTTGGATGACATTCAGCATTAAAAGGGCCAGAAGTGCACCCTCTATTCCTGGGTACTGAAAACTCAGCTCTGTGAGGGTAGTACAAGTCCAGTTGCTTATAAAATTGGGACTTCATATTAAAACAAAGATGAATAAGAAGGCATCTCATAGAAAATTTAAATTGTACATATAGCGTACACAAATTCCCATCATCGACCACTCCATTATAAATGCAAAAACCCTACATGTTTTAGTTCTTTATTTTTCTTTCCCTTTGTCCCTCCTTGTCTAATACTTTTCTCTCTTCCTTACAATCTTTCTTACTTCCTTACTCCTGTACAAGCGCAAGCACTCTATCTCTCCCTTCCTCCCTCTCTCTTTGTCTCTGTATCTCTCTCACACACACATAATACACTCAATGTGTCAGAAATGGAAATCTTGTTCTCTCTCTCTCTCTCTCTCTCTCTCTCTCTCTCTCTCTGCCCTATGATGATATTTCACTTAGTTAACACTCGTTTTCTGACTGTTCTTCCATTTCCATCCTTACTCCTTTTTCTTATTCACCTAACTTGGGATCTGCAGTGATCATTTTGCAAAGTAAATTTTATATATCTCTCCTGTATTTATACATTTTAGTGCATTTCCTCTTACCTAAGAACAAAAGCTAAACTTTTAAGGTAAATACCAATTCAATTACTAATTTAACTAAATAAGTAATCATAGTTCTGTTCATTTGCATACATCTGCTCCTTTCACTCTGGGCCTTGGATAATTCACTGGTCAGAGGAGATCCTTCCTCTGCGCAGAGCCCTCTGCTCTGAACTCAGCAGGTGCCCGTTCTGCTCCTCCACTCTGGGCATAGGCTCTGCTGAAGGAAAGAGTCCCACATGATCTCAATCCCAATAGCCTATCACTTATTTTGCAAAAAAATCTCCACTTTGTAACAACTTAACAATTTTTTTCTGCTTAGCTGTCTTTTCCTGGAATATCTGCTCAATGTTACTGGCCACCCTGTCTCGTTTGCACTACATCACTACTAATAGACTAGTGTGTATCCACTCATCACCTAATCCAATAAGTAATTTAAGTTAATTGATCAAATGCATTTTTTTCTGTTTTTTGTGTCACATCCCACAGTACTCAGGACTTCTGGCTCTGTGCTCAGCGATCATTCCTGCCAGGGCTCGACAGACCATATGGGGTGCTGGGAATAGAACTCCTGTTGGCTATGGCCTACAAACTGCACTATCACTCTAGCCCCATCAAATACATTTTTAAATGTAAGAGAACCCCCTCCAAATACTACATATAATAGACAGTTCACTAAAAAAAGTTAATTGTTGGGGCTGGAGTGATAGCATAGTGGGTAGGGTGTTTGCCTTGCATGCTGCCGACCCGGGTTTGATTCCCAGCATCCCATATGGTCCCCTGAGCACCGCCAGGGGTAATTCCTGAGTGCATGAGCCAGGAGTGACCCCTGTGCATTGCTGGGTGTGACCCAAAAAGCAAAAAACAAACAAACAAAAAGAATAGTCAATTGTTGCTGAAAAGAAAAAAATTCTTATGGACTAGGATACACTAGAAATCCTACTTATTCATTAAGAATTCATTGTAATCCTAATGACTAATTTCAACAATAGCTAATCAGATATCTTTGATACAGGAACAAGCTGGCCAAGATGGAAGGTGCATTATAGTAAAGTTGTGGGGGCCCCCCAGACGGGATGGAAGACTGGTACTATGGTCTTCCCTTTTTTAAGCTGCTGGTGCTTTCCACCCTGATTCCCACCTAATTAAGGTATCCCTCGTTCAGTGTTATTTCAAGCAAGTGAATTACTTTTCCCCGAAGTCTTTTGCCCTCACTCATCAAGCCCATGCTCATGGTCAAGGCCCCTCTTCTTCCTCCGTTCTCCTCTCTCCACTGTCTCTCAGTAGAGTGGCACACAGAGAAGTGGAACTTATGATGATGGTGTTGGCATCTCAGCAACACTGATATTTAACAGTTCAGAATATTCCTTTATCTTAAAAAAACCACTGTTTCTCCTGTAAAAAAAGGAATTCTACATGCTTCGGGGAATTTATCAAAGCTAATTCATTATTTAATAAAGATAAATGAGAACTTATATTTGCATTTATTATGCATTATAACCCACTTAAGAAAAACCAGGAAACCTAAATGCACAGTTTGAAGATGTGCCATCAATGGGGCACTTTGATTGAGAAGCAGAGCGTTAGAAACAATCCATCGATTGACCCTTCTCAACTGCCATCTCTTTCTACCCTCCCCCCCACAAAAAATAACTAAGCTGATATTTTTAATCACTGATAATTTTTGTGTTATTTTAATACACAAACATACTTTTATACTCGCTAGTTCACCTTGAACTCTATACTGGAGTCCTTTGATGTCTGCTTTTATTCTTACCTATTCTCTCTTAGTGATTCCTTGTGGACTCTACCAAGTAGTTGAATAGAAGTATAGCCCAGTGATTGTCATTGCTCTAGACAGTGTTTCTCATCTGGGAGCCGTATAGCCCCTCTGAATCCCCAGGATATTCCAAAGTTAAAAGAGGTAGAAATCCTGCAAATAGGTGGCCACAATATGAGACTATGAGGCCAATTTGTAGGAGAGGGTCCGGCAAGGGATATGGTAATATATTAGGCTTCTCCCTGACGTAACTGGCCTTCAGGTCAGCATGCCTATGTGCTTTATTGCATGGCACAAGAAATAAATCCTTGGGCTGGGGTGGGGGGTGACTTGAAGGGGTGGAAGGGAAACTGGGGACACTGGGAAATTGCTGGGAAATTACACTGGTGGAGAGATGGGTGTTGGAACATTGTATGACTGAAATGCAATCATGAGCAATTTTCTATTGTTCTATATCAAAGTGATTCAATAAAAAAATAAAATACAAAAAGAAATCCTTGAGCACCTATATATGTGATTATTAATGCATTTGTAGCTCAGTGAAGGAAGGAGGCCTTGGACACTGAGATGGCTTTGTCCTGCTCTCTGTAAGAGAGCATCCCCCCAAGACTCTAAACTGAGGAACATGTAGTGGGTTAATGTGAGTATGCTAGATGCCTTACTGCTCATCTCCTTTGAACACCTAACTCTGAGATTGAGTCCCACAGTTGAACCAGTTGCTTCACAGTTGACATAGACAATAGAATATGCTGGTGAATGAAGGAAACAAAGTCAGAGGTTGACCAGGATTAGAAAAAGATTGAAAAATGCTGCTGTAGACTATAAGTTGACAATTTTCAGCCCAAATGCCAGGAAGATAGTACAATGGACAAGGCAGGCCTCTTGCCTTGTGTGCCACCAAACAGCACTCCCAGGAGTGCTTAGCACAGAACTAAGAGTAAGTCCTGAGCACCACCCGGTGTGGCCTCCAAACAAAACTTAAAATTTTTGAAGCCCAGGAGACAAATTAAACTGGAGCCATAGCACAGTGGGTAGGGCATTTGCCTTGCATGCGCTGACCTGGGTTTGATTCCTCCGTCCCTCTGGGAGAGCCCGGAAAGCTACTGAGAGTATCCCGCCCGCACGGCAGAGCCTGGCAAGCTACCCATGGCATATTCGATATGCCAAAAACAGTAACAACAAGTCTCACAATGGACATGTTACTGGTGCCCGCTCAAGCGAATCGATGAACAACGGGAAGACAGTGCTACAGACAATGCTACAGGGGACAAATTCAGCCCCAAGGCTTGCTGTTGAAATAAAATTTTATCGACAAACACTCATGCATTTTTTTAATGAAGAGCCATCACTGTGTTCATTCTATAATGACAGAGCAATTGTAAACCAGGGTCACCTGACCAAAAAGTCTACAATTATTTACAAGCTGAGGCTTCACAGTAGAGGTTTATAGACCCTACTTTCCACAAATCAACTGAATGGATGCATTCTAATGTTTAGTCTTTTAGTAACTGATGGACTTGTGGTCATTCTCATCTTTACATGCCAGGAATGTCCATCTGTGTCTCATCTGCACACATGCTGTCAGACCTGTGAGTGTATTATTGGGAGAAAGCTGCAAGTTCATATATGAAGTGTTTCATACTGTAAGGTAAAGTCAACACAGCTTTCTTCATTTCACCGTTTTGGTGATCACATGATTATTCACATAGCTTTAATTGCACATCCAGTTTATTTAAGAAACATTACAAATGAGATTGAACACATTTTGTTTGGTTCTTAGCAAATATGATATCCTCTTTGTTAAATTCCCTGTTGAAGTCTCTAAACATACATGTTAGGTAGTTTGTGTACCTGAATTTATTTGTAGAAGTTGGTTTTCATGGCTAATTGCAAGCTCTAGAAAGTCAGGGGTAGCAAAGATGGTTTTGTATTCTGTGACTTCCTCTCCACTAGCTTCTTGGTGTCTCTGCCACAGCAAAAACCATTACTGCTATTCGTTTGCGTTAGTCTTCCTCATTGCCTTTTAAGAACTCATTCCCTACCCAAATTTGACCTAGATGTTCTCATTCGGAAGTTTATTATGTCTATCATATTTTGTGTTAAAAACCACTAGCTTTTATTTTTGTGTATGGTATATATTTAATGCCAAGTTTCATCCATTTTTTATTGATATTCACTTGACCAAACTCAATGTATTGAAGGAATACAAGCAAACAAGACCTGCTTTCTAGTGCAGACTTAGCCATAAATCATCCCTTTCTCTCTCTCTGTGGGTCTGAGTCTCAGGTCTTGATTCTATGCTGTCATTCTGTTGTTTGTCCTTGCACCAATGTCACTTTGCACTAGTGTAAGATGAGCACAAGCCACTGCAGGTCATGAAATTTGTCAGATGACATCCACTTTTCTTTCAAGATAGTCTGTGTTATTTAGCTGTCACATTTTCATCTGTATCTTAGATTTAGCTTGTCAATGTTCACAGAAAAAGTAAACCTACAGATATTTTAATTGATATTATATTAATTCTATAATTTCACAAGTTTATATCTTTAAAATACTAAAACTTAATGTGCAAACATTATTTTGACAGCCTTAAATCCCTCACAAACATTTGAAAAAAATTTATCATAATAATAGCCTTATACAGACTTTATTGTTTTTATTATTATTGTTAAATACATTTTTCTTAAGCATTTTATATGTGTATGAAGATAAATTTGTCTCTGAATAAAAGTTTAATTACAAAACTATGTTTTCTTTCTCTTTATATATACATATATATAGAGAGAGGTGCATATATATGATGAGCCTCTATTTTTTATTTAGGGATTAATTACACTTAATTTGAGAACATTAATCATTCTGGATTTTTACATCACTATGTCATTTTTCAAATAATGTAGGAGTACTGCTATTTGTTAAGTCGTTGATTAAGCTGATTGAACTAGACGTGAACTCTGCATTACTATTTTTTTTGTATCACCATGAGATAGAGTTACAAAGCTTTCATGTTTGAGATTCAGCCATACGATGATCTAACACCCATCCCTTTACCAGTGCACATTTTCTACCACCCACATCTCAGTATTCACCCTGCCTCTGTAGCAGACAATTTCCCCAATACTCTCTTTCTAATTTGGGACATTATGTTTTGCTCAAAATTTCCCACCACCATTCAAGCCTACCCGCCAGGGGCAGATGCTAGATAATTTACTTTCCATTGCTCACTTTGAATATCATGAGAATTTGCATGGCAGCGGTTGTACGTGTAAATTTCTAGATTGTAAATGGTTGGGTTCCAGAGACATCTCTGTATGGCACTAAACATTTTGGAATTCAATTGGAGTCTCTGGGCCAGGGCTGTTGGTGTGATAAGATGGTACCTGGGGGGGCTGGAGTGATAGCATAGCGGGTAGGGCATTTGCCTTGTGCGTGGCTGACCCGGGTTCGATTCCCAGCATCCCATATGGTCCCCTGAGTCCAGAGCCAGGAGTAACCCCTGTGCATCACTGGGTGTGACCCAAAAACCAAAAAAATAAAAACACAACAAACAACAACAACAAAAAAGATGGCAAACTGTGGGCGTGACAGTCTGCTGGATAGGTAGGGACCCGAGAAGGGACAGCCCGGGTCCTCTGCCACTATGTGACCTGGAGATTCAGTCCTGTACCCCGCATACCTGGGCCTTGCTTGTGGAAGCTCTTGGTCACTGGGATTCCATCTGGAGTAGGTGGGGGACTGCACCTGCTTCACCTGGAGTGCCTTTGTGAAATCGGCCCGGTATGGGGCCCGGAGAGATCTCCAGCGCTGTGGTGTCTTCCGGGACTCACTGCTGTGTCTCTGGGCCAGGGCTGTTGGTGCACTAAGATGGCACCCAGAGGCAAATTGTGGGCATAACAGCCAGTCTGCTGGGTGGGAGGGGACCCTGAGGGATAGTCTGGGTCCTCTCCCACCATGTGGCCTGGATATTCAGTCCTGAAACACGCATACCTGGGCCTTGCTTGTGAAAGCTCTTTGTCATCAGGATTCCATCTAGAGTGGTCAAGGAGACTGCACCATATGGGGTGCCCCGGTGAAACTGGCCTGGTATGGAACCCAGAGAGATCTCTGGCACTGTGGTACCTTCTGAGTCTTGCTGATGCATCTCTGGCCCAGGGCTGTGGGTGCACTAAGATCCACATGACAAAATTTTCAATAGATTATATCTTGGTGATGTCTATCCTGAGATGGTGGACTTGGACTGGGGATATGGTAGCGATTTTGGATTGTGGAAGCAAGTGGCTGCTGGGGGCAGCACACCGGCAGACACAGGCCAACCCACCCTCCACCAATTTAGCCTAGTCTGTCCAGCCACGCACGGGTCTGAGCTTTTCTGAGGCTTTTGATCTCTTTCAAGATTTATTTAGGGGAATCTAAAGCAAGGCCATCGGTAGAGCTTACAGGGTGGTGCTGGAGTTGGTTCATGGAGGTGACTGCCAGTGCTTCCATGTGTATTGGGAAGTGGGGTGAAGTAGCCCACTCCGAGTCTGAGAAAGCCTAGAGATTTCAGTCACAAAATCCACATGCCAGAATTTTCAGCAGATTATAATTTGGTGAGATTCGTCCTGAGACGGGTGGAGTCTGTCCAGAAATATGGCAGCAATTTTGGATTGTGGAAGCAAGTGGCTGCTGAGGGCTCTGCTTGGGAAGGCCACCAGGCCAACCTGCCTCCCTCCGATTTACCCCAGTCTGTTCAGCCATGTGCAGGTCCAAGATTAACTGTGACATTTGATCTCTTTCAAGACTTATCTATGGGTTTCTGAAATAAGGCCAATAAATGAACTTGAATAGCTGAGCCGGAGGTGGTTTTGTGGGTGTGGCTCCCATAATATATCTAACTTTTGGCCATTTAATTTCTTGGTAAACGTGGTCCCAAGTTGTTGGGGTCTGTCAGGCATAGAGGCAATTTTGGGGTATCAGAAACCCTGAAGGGACCATCTGGCTGCTGATGCACTCACCCCGCAGGTACTGGTTGACCTGCTGGTGGCACCATACCTCCATCACTATGTCATATTACATTTTTATATCTTCCTTTCAATTCTTATTGTTTTTATGCAATTATATACATTTTTTTAACTGTTGGAACAAAATTGTTTATAATATACTTTTGCAAATTTTTTACTGAATTATCTAAGGGAGATCTCTAAGTTATTCTTTGTACTTCTCCTTAACTCCAGAATATAAATTTTATTAATATTTTAAAAGAATAAAATATCTACTTGATCACCTTTCCTTATCATGTTTTTACTTTATCTTACTATTTGATATATTATTTCATATTTCTCCTCCATTCCAACCTGATATTATTTCCATTTACTAAGAGTATATGCACAACTTTAATATCTCAAATATGGACATAAAGCTATAAATTTTCTGTCCTCAGTGCTCCTCCAACTCTCATTTTTTTCATTTCATTCAATCCTAATTATTTCATAATTTTATTTCAAATTTCTTCTTTGATTTTGGATTATATTGAAGTTTACTACTTACTTTACAACCCAAGGACAAGTTTTAGTTGGATTTTTGTTAATTAGACCTAGATAAATTGAGTTCAAAGAATGTGTGAGGGTCACACTGTGGCACTTGAGGACTATCACCTGACAGTTGTGGTCGATGTTTCAGGTAAGTTGCCAGAAAGGGCACATTTAAGTAACTGGTATCTCACTCTCTGTAAGTCTTTTAGTCAAAATCTGCTAACTGTATTATAAAAATATTTTCTAGATCTTCTGATATTTTTGGGGTTTTTTTTCTGCCCAATTGTGAGACTTGTTTTTGGCATGTTGAATACACCACGGTAGCTTGCCAGGCTCTGCCGTGTGGAGGGGATACTCTCAGTAGCTTGCTGGGCTCTCCGAGAGGGGCGGAGGAATTGAACCTGGGGCTGGAGTGATAGCACAGCAGTAGGGTGTTTGCCTTTCACGCGGCCGACCCGTGTTCGATTCCTCCACCCCTCTTGGAGAGCCCGACAAGCTACAGAGCCTGGCAAGCTACCGGTGTGTATTGATATGCCAAAAACCAGTAACAATAAGTCTCACAATGAGAGACATTACTGGTGCCCGCTCAAACAAATCGATGAGCAACGGGATGACAGTGACAGTGACAGTCTGCCCAATAATTTCTGTAATGTATGTTTCCAATGCAGCAAGGTATGCCAATATGTGTCCAAAATACCAATGTATGTGTCCAAAACAACAAAATACCACATATTTAAATTACGCATTTTAATAGATTTTAGTTTACTCACAACGTATACAAAATGCATGAAGCCAATCTTAGATCACTTTATTTCTCCAAAAGGAAAACTGATATCCTTTAAAATCCCTTCACATTCTCCCCTTTTGCTTAACAGTCCTCAACAATCTCTAAAGAAATTTGACCTTATAGATTACCCTACTAGACTTTTTTTTTTCTTTCAGGGAAGACACAGCTGGTGGTATTCAGGGCAGATTCCTGGCTTAGCAATCGGTGATCACTCCCGGTGGGAACATCTCTGGGTGCTGAGAATTGAACCCAAGTTGGCTATGCAAGTGCCCTACCCACCGTACTATCCAGTGCCCCCAGAGACTTTTCTGTAAATAAAATCATATCATATGTGGACTTGTGTTCTTTTAACAAGTATTATGGTTGAGTAACAATCCACTTATAGTTATACCATCTTACTCATTTATCGATATATTGATAGTTTGGGTTGTTGACACCTAATGACTATGATGAAAAATGCTCCTTTAAATGTTCATCTATGAATTTTTGTGTGTGGAGATAAATTTTTGTGTCGTTTTGGTGTTTATTGGGGAGAGGAATTGTTGGGTCTCAAAGCAGCGCTATGTCTAGTAAGCATGAGGAATGGCCAGACAATAATCCAGCAACACTGGTATTCCTGCCAACAGTTTATGAAGGTTTTAATTTCTCCACAGCTTTGCCATTTTTTTTTAACTTGCATTGTGATTAAGACACAGTCTAGTGAGTCTGAAGTAGTATTTAGTTTAGTTTTGATTTACAATTCTCTGATGAACCATTGACTTGCTGTTTTTCTCCTCTTTCCCTTCTTTTTGTTGGTACTGCAGTTCCTAGGCATCACACACTCGGTGTCAGTACCCTGCAGGTCACCTTGTGGCTCCTTGAATCACAAGAACAATGCTGTGGTCACTACCAATGACATGGGATCGAGCCTAGGATCCAACGTTAGCATACAAGACAGGTGCTCACCATTGAGTCACAACCCCAGGCCCAGCTTTTGCTTATATATATATATATATATATATATATATATATAGTTTATATATAGTTTATATATATAGTTTAGTCCTTGTTATTAGGCACATGAAATTTTAGAATTGTAATATGTTCCTGATGAATTTCTCACTTAATCATGAAGAAATGTGCTTTGTGTAGTGTCCCTTCACACACACACACAAAGTAAAATATTCCTAGCTAGCACTAACGTCATTTTTCTTTTACTTTGCCAAACATCAATACTTTTATGTCCATTTAAAAATTTAAATATTTGGTATTTTTACTCTCCTTTTGCTTTCAATCTATTGGTTTTACAAGTATCTTATGTAAAATATTTAATTAAACTATAACAATTTCTGTCTTAAAATTAAGACATATTTTTATAAATAAAGTAATGGAGCGCAGCAGGTAGGGCGTTTGCCTTGCACGGGGCTGATCTGGGTTCAATTCCTCCACCACTCTTGGAGAGCTGGCAAACTACCGGAGAGTATTTCGCCCGCACAGCAGAGCCTGGCAAGCAACCCATGGCGAATTCGATATGCCAAAAATAGTAACAACAAGTCTCATGATGGAGACGTTACTGGTACCCGCTCGAGCAAATCGATGAGCAACGGGATGACAATGAATGTTCAAGTCTCATGATGGAGACGTTACTGGTGCCCTTGCAAGCAAATTGATGAGCAACAGGATGACAGTGAATGTAATTACATTGTTTTGATTTTTTATATTTATTTTGGATTGTTTTAAAATTATTTGTATTTGCATACTGCTACTGAAGTTACTTGTAAAGAAAAAGTCAAAAACACGTATTTCTGACTTTTCAAAGCCTGTCATGCTTTTAAAAAAATCATGCTTTCTCCTTCTCAAAGAAAGATTTTAGTGAACTTAAGCTTCATTTGTCTTCTGCTCCTCTTTTATCCCATTTGTTGTATCCTCAGTGGAATAGATGATCTGAATTAACTATTTCCTATTGAAAAAAGAAATCCTCCAAATACATTTATAAATTCCATAAATTTCTGAGCAATAATTTGCATACATTGTGTAGAAGATAAATGTCAATTGTGTTTGTAGTTATTAATCTTTTATTACATTCTGAATACTTTCATTTTTAAAATAACACTTCTTTTGGGGGGGCTACGGGTTTCTAAATAGTGCGCAGGGAGTCCTGAGGCCCTCTCCATCAATACTAAGACAACTGGGCCAGATGCTTCAATGTTTGCACCCAACAATGCAATGAAGTATTGCTAGCCCTGGTGGTACTCAGGGTTACCAGCTATGCACACCCAGTGATGCTCAGGGTGCCATCAAATGCAGGGTTTGAACTCAAGTCCCTATACATGGCAAGATAAAGGAAGGAAGGAAGGAAGGAAGGAATAAAGGAAGGAAGGAAGGAAGGAAGGAAGGAAGGAAGGAAGGAAGGAAGGAAGGAAGGAAGGAAGGAAGGAAGGAAGGAAGGAAGGAAGGAAGGAAGGAAGGAAGGAAGGAAGGAAGGAGCACCAGATTGTTGGCTGTGGTATTGGGAGATAAGGAAGACCAATTACATGGAGAACTGAGATGGAGACAAGTAAGTTGGGGCAAAAGAGAATATAGGGGATGAGAGATCATGAATGGTATCAGTCAGAGGTGTATATTCAGAGTCATATACCCTAACCAATGGGAAGAGCCCAAAGTGGAAGACCACACAGGCAGCACAGTATAAACGACCAGGGCATACAGAGAGGAGAGAAAGCAGTGGCCCCTGGATCCACCCCAGGACCTGGCTAAGCTGAGAGGTCCCAGAAACTAAGCACACAAAGACCTGGTGATAAAGGTGGCAAAGGCATGGACAAAAAGAAGAAAAGGGACCAAAAATGGTGGCTTGCATCATCCAAGAAAACAGTTCCAAGAGGGGAAGGACTGGCTGCATCTTGTCCTGAGAGGAACTGGGGCACTGAAATGTCTCTGCAGGAGTGGGCTAGGGCTGAGGGCGGGGCCAGCCCTGATAAAGAGAAGCCAGAATGTTGCTCATCTACTGCACCACATTTGAAGGTCAGAGAGAAGAAAACCTTTTCTGACAAGGAAGGAAGGCAAAACAGGCAAGAGGAGAGGGTACAGGAGGAGGGAAACCAGATCATTAGTTGAGGGTGTGTGTCAGGGAAAGGTCATGTCTAAAAGTAAGGCATGAACAAAGGAGGGAGATTAGAGTGGAGAGCCTCAAGAAAATAGGCCTAGAAATGCCTCTGGCCTTGTTCTTGCCTTATATACTGAACCCATGGAAGGGATGAGAGAATACTTTGCGTTTCTGGTCACATATTCCTCCTTTGCTTTGCTCTGTCCTGGGTTCACAGAGTCTAAATATATGACTGGAAACCATGAGGGGACGGCTAAGAAGGTCAATCAATACTGTGTGTTCTCACACAGGTTCTGGGCCAAAGCTGCAGGGAGGTGAGAGGCTATCACATCCTTTTCATGTTCAGCTTCATGCCATCTAACTCACAGCTGAAACTCTCTAATGGCTGCTGCTTCTGCAGTCCACTCCCTGTCCTTAACCTCCACATAGAGCCCTTCATGGAAGCCCAAGCAGGCAACACAGTGTGGGTCACCCACCTGTGAACTTCAGACACAGTCTCAAGCATCTGCATAGGAAATGACTTTGAATCTGTGAGGACATAAACCATAAATGCCTAGAGTCCAGGGTTAACATATCTCCAAAGAGGAAGACTGCAGGATCCTTAAATCATTTAAATCAAATAATTATGTCAAAGTAATAGTTCAGTGAGCCGGAATGCATGCAACAAGAAGTGATGCCTCCCATCATTGAGACAGTAATAACCCAAACAACACGTTTTAATAAAATAATTAAATCAACCATCAGATTGAAATATAATTGAAGAGACTAACAGTAGATATAATGGAATCAATATGCTCTAAAAATAATATTATAAAAATTATCTCATGTAAAATATTGGTTTTGCCACAGGAGATACAGCTAATGAAAAACATTGATCCTAAGGGAGGGGAAAATTGTGTGAAGAACTACCTCTTATTTGCTTATTTTATTCTACCCAGGTTCCACTGGTATAGCTTTTGATTATTCCAAACACATTTCAGCATGGAGATAAGAACATTTTCTATCACAGTACTAGATAATGATCTTAATCATTATTATAATTAGCTTAATCTTTTTATTTTATGAAAACAATGTTTTCTTAATATCTGGGAAGAGTTGAGTTACTTCTAACTTCTATTTATTCAATGAATTTCATTTTTCCTTGGTGGATGTTGTCTCTAGTGCTGGGGTTTGATGTTACATTGTTCACATCTAACTTGAAAAGCAAGCAAAACTATGTCTAAAACTCCAAGAAATATACCCCAGGAGAAAGCAGTGGGGGCACTCAGTAATTTGTAGCATATTAGAAAGCACCTCTAGTCATCAGCTCCTGCTCACAGAGCCTGTGCCGGAAGCACTGTGGATTCACAAGGAACACTAAGAGAGAAAGGTGGGTTTCATGAATAAATATGCTCCATTCATTACCCCTCAATGAGACAGATTGTTCTATCACTTATATTTTGATTCTGATTAAAGAGGAAAAAATTATCCAAAATCATATCAATCTTAATCAAAATTGTTGGTGCCATTATAAAGTGAATATCCTTTTGTGGATTGCTTGAATAAAGTTATGACATTCACGTCCACGAACTGCCTCTGGGTGCCATTTAAGCACATTAACGGCCCTGATCCAGAGACTCACAAATGAGTCTCGGAACCGAGCAGCTCGCTGCAGAGTTGCCTCCGGACCTGGTGCCAGGCTGATTTCACAGGAGTGCCTCAGACAAGAGCAGGCGTCGTCCCTCCACCTTCCCCCGATGAATCCTGGTGCCTGCAAACTCCCAGAACCCAGTGAAAAACTCAGGTACATCAGACTAGTGACTGCAAACTCCAGGCTTCAAGGTATCAGGACGGGCTGTTCCTTCCCATCTCCCTGCCCCTTCAGGGTCCTGGCTGTCACACCCACGAACTGCCTCATGATGCCATTTAGCATTAATGGCCATGATCCAGAGACTCACAAATGAATCTTAGAACTGAGCAAATCACTGCAGAGAGTTCCCTGGACCCTAATTATTTAAAATTTTAGAATTCTAGGAACACGCAGCGGCCAAAGTGACATCTCATATTATTTGTAACAAACAATACAAAATAAATTATCTAGTATCTGCCTGTTGGGCAAGCTTCAGTGGTGGTGGGGAAATTTGAAATAATGGTAGTGGAAAGGTGTAATGGTGGTGGGATTGATGTTGATGTAATGGAGTGTAATCCATTATTGTGAACAAATTATGAAAACAAAATTTAAAAAAGAAAAAAATAGTTATGCTCAAGTCTCACAATGGAGACATTACTGGTGCCTGTCCGAGCAAATCGATGTATTGATTATCCTAAAAGTTATGCTTTGGACACCAAACAATGATGAATGAAATACTAGCTGGACCAATTTGCAGAACTTCTGTGTGAGAGAGATAATATGCTAAGGGTTGCAGACAGATGCATAAGAAAGGCAAGTATTCTGATAGCCTGGAGTGGTAGATAAGGATAAATATGAAAATCAAGTAAATGTGTAAAGGTTTAATTTTGAATAATGACATTTTTGCTGCAAATGAAGAAACATGAGATACGGAAAATTTGGAAAGTGGGGAATATGCAAAAAATTACATGTGACAAAATTTGCATAAGACTGCAAATTAATTCATAATAAAATAATAATCAAAGGATCAGGAAGGATATAGTTCAGCTGGTAGAATACAAGTCTAGCATGCATGGTACCCCAAGTTCATCCTATGACACTTAATGATCCCCCTCAAACACTTATAAGTATAGCCCTGGTGGTTCCCCAAACAGCATGCTGCCAGACCTGAACACCAAAATGGTAGACCCCCAAGCACTGCTGGGCCTGCTCTCTATTCAAAAAGATTATTTGAAGAGTGAAAAATTATACATTTACAGTGCCTTTGATTTAGAAAGAAATCTCCAATATTAATGAATCTAGAGATAATCCTTTTTCACTCTAGGAAAGTGCAGAATTCTGTCAACGAATCTACTAAGTTTCCTAATAGCTGGAATAGAAGAGGCTTTCTGGGTGTTTAGAAGAGAGACTGAAGTCCAAGAATGTCTACAGAAACTACTTTTGAAGAATTTCCTATGACAATTGATTTTGTATCCACATGTGTGGCCATCCAAGTACCACTGTATTACTGTTATCCCATTGCTCATCGATTTGCTCAAGCGGGCACCAGTAACGTCTCCATTGTGAGACTTGTTGTTACTGTGTTTGGCATATTGAATACACCACATGTATTCAGGCTCTTTAGTGGGGTCGAGATACTCTGGTAGCTTACCGGGCTCCCCGAGAGGGGCGGAGGAATCGAACCCTGGTCAGCTGCGTGCAAGGCAAACGCACTGTGCTATCGCTCCAGTCCGGCCATCCAAGTATAGACACTTAAACCCCAAACACATCCCAAGCACTTGTCTATCTTTGCAAACTCACCCGTGCTCAGAGGTTAGGTGCTCTTATCTCTACTCAGGTCTGTTCCCCAGGTGCTTGGGAGTCTATCCGTAGGATTAGTATGTAGCAGGGCACTAGCTTAACTGACTCCAAGTCTAAACAATGACTGTACTGACCCCACATTTGACCTGTAACTGTGAAACTCACGTTCAGGAGGAAGATGGTGGGGACCTAGTCTCAAATTTCAGTAATAAGAGCCACTGCTGTCATGGGCAAGGCACAGAAAATCTCAATTTTGGCCTTTTCACCTGAAAATCAGGCAGTAAAATGTTTCTAAATTTCCTTCTAACCTTAGAACTTTACAGTCAATAGCACCCTCTAATTCAAGGATGGACTCCAGTAGTAAGTTTCCATCCAAGAATTAAAACTCTGTGTAGGAGCAAGGTCTCATTTCTTCTCATTAAAGACTGCATTCTACTTAGAATGGACAAGTTAACATAAATATCTTTTAATTTGGAATCCAAATTTTGAAACATACTTCCATGTAGATATGAAGGATGGCATAGCAATGAAAATCTCATTCTTGGGGCTGGAACAATAGCACAGCGGGTAGGGCATCTGCCTTGCATGCGGCCGACCCAGGTTAGATTCCCAGCATTCCATATGGTCCCCTGAACACTGCCAGGGGTAATTCCTGAGTGCAGAGCCAGGAGTAACCCCTGTGCATAGCCGTGTGTGACCCAAAAAGCAAAACAAAAAACAAAAAAAAAGAAAGAAAATCTCATTCTTATGCCCAAAGAATCTCTTTTGTTCAGAATCTAAACACTAAGTCAAGTTCGTGATTTAGCCTTGCAAATGATATTCAAAATAGACAACTGATACTTCTTCCTCCTCCTACCCTCCTCTGACAGAGGCACAATGGATCTGTGAATCACCTCAAAGATAGTCAACATACAAAGAAGTCCAAAATAAAGCAACTGCTGCATAACCAAGAATGGGATGTACTCTTTTAGAATAATTTAATTTTAATAGCATGTGAAAAGTACAAGCTTAGAAATCTGAATTAGGAGTGAATAATCTTTAAGCAAAAATGTCAAACATTGACATTATTTATTTCAAGAAAACATGTATACAAATTATGAATATTTAATTCCATTCCATTTAATGTTTGAAAACTTACTCATGAAGCTATTTTAATTAATTAAAATTTTAATTAGAAATGGCAATGTAACCTATAAAACTAGCACTACTTAGAATAAAAATCCATACAACAATCTTCACACACTTTCCTCTAAGAAAACTTTTTTGGATAATTTTTAGTGGATTATTTATAAAAAGCAATACAAAACAAACTACTTCAGTTCCACTTTGGGGACAGGGCTTGGGATTCGGGGTGGAAACATTTGAAATATGATGGTGGGAAGGTGTAATGGTGGTGGGATTGGTGTTTGAATATTAAATGTAATCCAATTTTGTGGACAACTTTATAGAACTTAAAATTTTTTTTAAAGAAGTGCCCAGGAATTTGTATTTCTCCTTGATAGAGAAAGGAAATCAACTTAACTGGATGCATTTCAAGAGTGATTTAATGCCCCATTTTAGCAGCATGTTATGTAATAGACGCCCTCAGATATATCTGTTCAATGTTCAGTTATGAGAATCTGGCTCCCTGCTCTGACACTTACCTCAAGCCCTCACTGTCCCCACCTGTGAGTTCAGAGTGGACAGATAGATGGAGCTGGAACAGACCTCAGGGCTGGCTGCTATCCTGATCCTACTGAAAAATTCAGTCCATTTAAAACCAATTATTCTGTCCTAACTGTAAAAGCACTTTTATCTCTAGATAGAGCTGAGCTCTGGTTTCTATTTACTTCACTCTGTTTAGTTCTGTCTTTACACCCACGTTCTGACTTAACCACAAATGGCTGCGACCCTGTCATTCTCTCTGCATGATTACATCTATTTCCATTAATTCAATTACCTGTAAATGTAGTTAACTCCTAAGTTTCTCCACAGAGAAATTCATTTTCTTGATCAACTGAATGTATTAGAACACAAATTTCTACTACTTCTATACTGTGCCTGGTCTTACAATGTTTAACTATTTTTCCTGATTTTTCATGTTCTGATAAAGCCAACTTCCTCCATTCTTCCATTTTTTCCACATAATTTAAATTTCTTTTGACACTTATTCCCTCTTATACTTATTACAAATCTAAGATCAGGATAATATTACTTAAAATATGTAAAAGGCACTTGATAAACCATTCTCTTTTAAATGTGCAATCAGATGACTTAGCACTTTGAAGATCTGTGGATCTGGAGAATGTCACTTCCAAATTTAAAAAGATGTGGCTTCAAGGTCAGAGTAATACAGTGAGCAGGGCACTTTCCTTGCAAGGGGTTCACCTGGGTTTGATTCCCAGCACCACATATGGTTCTAAAGCCATGCCAGGAATTATCGTGAGCACAGAGTCATGAGTAAGCCCTAAGCATGGCTGTGCCCCAAAGCAAAAGAGAGAGAGAGAAAGAAAGAAAGAAAGAAAGAAAGAAAGAAAGAAAGAAAGAAAGAAAGAAAGAAAGGAAGGAAGGAAGGAAGGAAGGAAGGAAGGAAGGAAGGAAGGAAGGAAGGAAGGAAGAGAAAGAGAGAAAGAGAGAGAAAGAAGGAAGGAAGGAAGGAAGGAAGGAAGGAAGGAAGGAAGGAAGGAAGGAAGGAAGGAAGGAAGGAAGGAAGGAAGGAAGGAAGGAAGGAAGAGAGAGAAAGAGAGAAAGAGAGAGAAAGAAGGAAGGAAGGAAGGAAGGAAGGAAGGAAGGAAGGAAGGAAGGAAGGAAGGAAGGAAGAGAGAGAAAGAGAGAAAGAGAGAGAAAGAAGGAAGGAAGGAAGGAAGGAAGGAAGGAAGGAAGGAAGGAAGGAAGGAAGGAAGGAAGGAAGGAAGGAAGGAAGGAAGGAAGGAAGGAAGGAAGGAAGGAAGGAAGGAAGGAAGGAAGGAAGGAAGGAAGGAAGGAAGGAAGAGAAAAAATTAGATGTGGACTCTCACTACAGAGCCCTAGACATTAGTGTGTGGACTTCAACAAATTACTAAACTCTCCTTGCTCAATTTTTCTGTTTAATGTGAGTGAGGTTATAAAAGATGTAGCAAACATTGGCTTTAGAAAGATAACACTTCTCTATAAGTATTAGTAACACTGACACTTCTCTATGAGTAAGGTATTTACTAGTTTTCTTTAAAAGGAGTATACTTTTTCTAAGTGAGGTCGATTGGAATTGTAAGAGAAGAAAGTCCATTCATGGGAGTTTTGTCTGTCCGACCTCCCTCCGCCCCCACCATGCCCCACGCCACCATGTGCGCAGTGAGGGCGGTCCTTAGACTGGAACAAGCTTGCAGAGCACTGCGTGTGGGTGAAAGCAGCAGGGGCTAGACTCAGGTATTGAGGAAACCAGGGATGCAGAGGCTCTTCGCCAGCACGTAATGCAAACTAACGTGCCCTCCTGAGGAAGGCAAAGAGACCAAGGGTTAGTGCGTACTTCTCTTGCAAAGTCAACTGGAGGACAGCTGGCGACCACACCAGACCACAGCCTGGGACATTTGGCAACAGGCAGAGAAACAGGGAAAATGATGGGAATTTCCAGTGAATAAGGAAACATACAAAGAACCAAATTGAACTTCTACAAATGAAAAATAAAATATCTGTTATCAAATATTTCTCAATAGAACACAAAGATGATTAAATAAAGAATAACTAGTAAAAATTAAGGTATTTCAGTACACATCATATAAACCAAAATTGTATATTAACAAAGCTTGGATTATTTGTGGGAAGAAAAATATAAAGAGCTCAGATAGAGTGGAAATTTTAGCCCCAAAAGGAAAAAACTGTCAACAGAATGAATAGGATATAAAGTATATATAAAGTAATATTGGCAATAAGTTATACAAAATTATCAGAATGAGCAATTTGTACATCTGGAAAGCACAAAAAACCCAAAATGGATCATTAACCCCCTCAAAAGTCACTCTGAGGTCAGTCAGCTAAGTTACTGGAAACCAAAGATTAAAAAAAAGTACCTGATAAAAGAGATTTATTGCTTATAAAGAGACAATGATATAATTGATTGTCACAAAAACAACAAAGTCCAGAAAAAAGTCACTGAAACAGAAAGACTGTCAAATTTAAAATATATCTATCAATCCCTTGTTCCAAAGAAGAGAGTAAGGAACATATTTCAGATTAAAGTTGCCCGAATTTTTTCCAAAAGATCCACTTTTCAAGAAATGTTGAAGGAAATTTTTTAGGTCAAAGAGAAATCATAAGAATAAAAAAAAACCACTTAGGGAACAGAAGTAATGAAAACAGTGAAAATATTTATAAGACTATTTATACAAGTAAGCGAAAGCAACTACTTCATTTTCTTTTGTTAAATTCTTCAAAAGTTAACTATCTTAAACAAAAATAACAATGAAATATAGCAAGTTAAATTGAAGATAATAGCAGGAGGAGATAATATGTGGATTTTCAGAACTATGAAGTGCTTAAGTTACAAAGAAAAATAATATTACTCAGGATAGACCATTAAAAGATAAAGATAATATTGTGATTCCAAATGAAAAAAAAAAAAACCTAAAAGATAAATCATACAGACAAATGTCAGTGAAGGGACAGAACAAGCAATAAAAAAAAATTGGCTCATTTCGGGCAAAATAAAATAGAGAAAAAAAGAATAAACAGCAAAGAGGGCCAATTGGACAGAAAGGCAAGATGGCAGAGCCAAGACAATTCATGTAAATGAATTACACAGTCCAATTGTCAATCAAGAGACATCAGACTAGCTAACAAGCACGGCTCAATTATATGATATTTACAAATGTCACAGCTAAGATGAAAGAAAACGATCCAAAATATGCCATTACAACACTGAGGATAAGAAAGTGAGTGTGGATATGGGTAAGAGTTAGGGAACAAGCCAAATAAAGACATCTATGTTTACCATCACGGAAATCTACAGGGACAGAGAGAGAGAGAGAGACATTTACCTCAAATGAAACCTCACTATGAGGCAGTGAGCTGTGACTGGGAGATTTCTAAGGTACAGATTCTCAACCAATGTAACAGGAGTGGGGGTTAAGTCTGCTGCCCAGCACCCTAAACCCATGCTCCTTCGGCATGGGCTCAGGAGGGAGGAAACTATAGGATCTAGACAGGGTCTGAGTCCCAGGCAGTTACTCCCTTTGCAAACTCCCTGATAGCTCTTCTGAGAACATCTTATTGGATCTCATTTTCCATAGTGATAGGCCCTGAGCACAGACTTCTGCAATGTCCACTCACACTAAGCAAGTCTCCACTCACACTGAACCAGCGAGGGGGTTAGAAAGACTGTTACCAGGTCTATTTGCTTCTAACAACTTTAATCCCTCTCGAAGAGCTCGGCAAGCTACCGAGAGTATCCCACCCGCACGGTAGAGCCTGGCAAGCTACCCGTGGTATATTCCATATGCCAAAAACAATAACAAGTCTCATAATGGAACGTTACTGGTGCCTGCTCGAGCAAATCGATGAACAATGGGATGACAGTGCTACAGTGCTACTTGCTTTCTTTTCTTTTTAATTTTATTGAATCACTGTGAGATAGTTCCAAGCTTTCATGCTACTTGCTTTTAACAGAGAAACAGAGCCAGTCCCTGCCAGCTGATATCTTGCTGCTAGCAAACAAATCATCCCTCCAGAGACAGAAAACACCCTGTGCCCTTACAAAGCACAAGGGGTTAGCAAGAGGCTCCACTTCTGGCACACCCCCTGTCCAGCTCTCAGCCAGTCTTTCTCATAAACTAAGGCCACTACCTGAACCCTCTCTGGTATGGAATCGCCAGCCACTGCCACCCATGTCTCTGAACACAGTAGTAGAGAGGCTAAAGACTTTCATTTTCCAGAAAATGCTTGCTGGTCACTTCTGAGGGCACACTCCTGGATATTGTTCAGACCTGCTCCAAGTTGGCATATAGATGTTCTGGGGCACATGTAACAATGTCCTTGTGGCTAAGGACAGTCTCCTTCCCTGTCAGCCACCTGCTTAACTAGACCAGCTCTTCTGCCAGTCTGAGTGTGTACCACTGCCACGTAGAACTAAGAGTTCAGTCTACTCCCATATCTTCCTTAGTCGCTAGTGTATCTGCTCTACCACTGGTAATCAGGCATGAAAATATAGAGAACAAATATTTTTTTTGCTTTTAGGGTCACCCCCCCCACGACGCACAGGGTTAAGGATTAATCCTGGTTCTGCACTCAGGAATTACTCCTGGCGGTGCTCAGGGGACCATATGGGATGCTGGGATTCGAACCTGGGTTGGCCGAGTGCAAGGCAAATGCCCTACCCACTGTGTTATCACTCCAGCCCCCTATAGAGAACAATTCTTAATGGACCTGAACAAAGATATTAGCCACAGCATAGTAAGATTAGAAAATTTTAATACCACCCACTCACCGATGGGCAAATCAACTAGGCAGAAAAATCATCAAGGGAAAAACAGACTTAAATGAAGAATTAAACAAGAAGAATTTATTAGATATTTACTACTCCACACCAAAAAGCTGAATACACTTACTTCTTCAGTGCACAAAAAATATTTTTTTTTGGCTTTTTGGGTCACACCTGGCAATGCACAGGGGTTACTCCTGGCTCATGCGCTCAGGAATTACTACTGGTTGTGCTTGGGGGACCATATGGGATGCTGGAAATCGAACCCGGGTCGACCGCGTGCAAGGCAAATGTCCTACCCACTGTTCTATCACTCCAGCGCCACAAAGAATAGTTTTAGAGTGCATCATATATTGGTTGACAGAACTAATGTCAATAAATTGGCGAAAACCACAATCTTATTCACTCTCCTTTTGGGGGTAAGAATGCTATAAGATTAGAAATCAACCACAAAACCAAAACTTGTAAAACCCTCAAGTACAGGGACACTTAACAACATAATACTGGATGACTGTGGGGTCAACAAAAAATCAAAGAGAAAATATAGAATATATTTGGAAACAAGAGAAAATGTAGACAGAGCAATCTTAACACAGCAAAACAATATTGAGAAGGAAGATTACAACAACATGGGCAGCATATACATAAAGGAATTAGAAAATGAAGTTACTAGAAGGAATGAAACATAAAAATAAAAGCAGAAATAAATGAAATATCACTGAGAATGGCAAAGGGTCAATGAAACCAAAAGCTGAAAAAAAAAGTTTTGTTTACCCTTAAAAGGATAAACAAAATTGACAAACGCTTTTTTACACTCACTAAAAGAGAGAGAGAGAGAGAGAGAGAGAGAGAGAGAGAGAGAGAGAAACATAATATATTGGATTAGAAATAATGCTGTTTGCTGCTACATGGATTTGACAGGAGAATACTATGCTGAGGAAAGTCAGGTAGGTGGAGGGAGAGATACAGAAAGATCTCATATGTGGAATATAAAGAATTATAGTAATGGAGTAACTAATAGCTAAAGGCAACCAAACCTGGAACCTTGGGTCTACAGAACTGAGCCAACTGTAGCCAAGAGACAATGGGAAAGAGAGGAGTGCTTTGAACCGGTGTGGGGGGGGGGGGGAGCGGGGCTGGTGAGACTACTGTGGAAGAAAAAGACCCTCTGGTGGAGGGTGTGATGTTGGAAGTTGGAACATTGTATGATGATGGAGGGTGTGAAGTTGGACTGTTGTGTATGTGAAATGCTTTCATTAACAGTATTGTAAACCACAATGACTAAAGTTTATTGTTAAATTTTGAAATAAAGGGAAATAAGACTGCAGACATACAAAAGACCATAAGAAACTATGGACCAACCATACCACAAGTTGGAGAATTTAGAGGAAATGGAAAAATTCTGAAGTACTATACCCCCACCCAAGACTGAATCAAAAGTAAATAGGACAAATCAGTTTGCAAGCAAAATAATCGATATTTATTATGCGATTTATTGGTTTTCACATGTTGGCCATAGTAAATAACAGTTCGATGAACATAGTGATGCATATGCCTTTTCAAAAAGTCTTGAGGTTTTCTTTTTTGTATTCTTATGATAAATATCTAGGAGTAGAATTGCTAGATCATTTGGTAGTTTGTTCTTAAATTTTGAGAATTTCCTTTATTGTTATCCTATGGTGCCAGGGATTATGTGGGCCACCCTAGGGGAGCTAAGAGTCCTTCACGAGCACACCTAGAGGCTCAGGGCCAGTAGAGTCAGATTCCTTTATTTTCAGGAACTAATTGGTGGTGGGGGGTTGAATTGGGTCAGCTTTATAGAAGGCATTTAACTTAAACCCTGTATCTATGTCTCCAGTTCTATTTTATTTCCCTACATAACGTCCATAAAGGGTCTTTTTCCTCCAAAGGCAGAGTCTCTTGCCCCCGAGCCTGGTTGTCTTCACCGGGGCTGCTGGGAGGGGGTGGGTTGAGTTTCCCTCCCCACCCCAAGCAGAGCCCCCATAGCCAACTCCAGAATACAGCCACAGCCATGCTCAAGGCCCCTCTCCACACATTTGAACAAGCCTCATGCATGAAGGAACTGGCAGAGGAACCCAGATGTGTGGGACCCAGGGCTGAGATCTCCAAGCCTGCTTGGATCGGGACTGGGCCTCTTCCACCCAGATCCCCCATTTTCCAGCAGCTCGGTGGTCACACCCAGAAACTGTCCCTGACACCCTGTAATCCCACCAATGGCCAACATCCAGAGACCATAAAACCAAGCTCCTGGAAGCGCATGGCCAGGCAACATCTTATAGCCTAGTTCTCCCTCTCAGAGAACCTAGCAAGCTACTAAGAGTTTCCTGCCTGCATGGGAGATCCTGACAAGCTCCCCATGGCATATTCATACGCCAAAACCAGTAACAATGTTGGATCTCATTTCCCTGACCCTGAAAGAGCCTCCAATGCGGCACCATTGGGAAGGACAAGTAAAGAGAGGCTTCTAAAATCTCAGGGTTAGGACGAATGAAGACATTACTGAGACCGCTTGAGAAAATTGACAATCAATGGGATGATGATTTCCTCCATACCTACTACCACCATTTATTTCTGGTCTTTGTGAAATGGGCTATTCTCAAGGTGTGAGGTGACATCTCATCATCATTTTGATTTGTATTTTCATGACAATAAATGATGCTGAGTGATGTTTATATATGCTGTATATATGTCCTCTTTGGTGAAGTGTCTATTCATATCTTTGCTCATTTCTTGATAGAATTAATTTCTTACAGAGTGTTGGATATTATCCCTTAGTCAGATGAATTCTGAAGCTTTAATCCAATATATATATATATATATACACATACATACATACATATATATCACATAAAATCAGTAGGACTAAAAATACAGAGAGAATTATCATGCTGGTGATTAATATTCGGATATTATTCTAGATAAAAACACAACTAAATCCTGAACAATTAAGTTTATACTGCATGGTTCCATGAATCTTTTTTTTTCCTTTTTCCGTTTTTGAGCCACACGCAGAGGTGCTCAGAGCTTACTCCTGGCTCTGCATTCAGGAATCACTCCTGGCAGGCTTGGGGGACTATATGAGGTGCCAGAAATCAAACACATGTCATCTACATGCAAGGCAAATGCCCTTCCATCTATACTACTGCTCTGGCACCCACAAGGGTGCTGTATTTATGGATTCAACCAGTCACTGGTGTTGGTAGGCTGATTCGGTGGACACAAAACCTGCATATATAAAGAATTAATTATAGACTTTCTCTTTAAACCCATGTTCTCCCTTGAATACATATCTTTTTTGTCTGTGTCCTTCTTAGCTTGACTTGTTCCACTGTGTTCAAGAGAGAAGCTGATGTTCTCTCTTAAACACACACTTCTCCTTTTCTCTCTTTTCACATCTTTCTAGGGTTCAATAAAACAACTTTCTGCATTCACAAATAATAATGAGAGAAAGAGCAAAAGGAAGGAAGGAAGGAAGGAAGGAAGGAAGGAAGGAAGGAAGGAAGGAAGGAAGGAAGGAAGGAAGGAAGGAAGGAAGGAAGGAAGGAAGGAAGGAAGGAAGGAAGGGAGGGAGGGAGGGAGGGAGGAAGGGAGGAAGGGAGGAAGGGAGGAAGGAAGGAAGGAAAGGAGGAAGGAAGGAAGGAAGGAAGGAAGGAAGGAAGGAAGGAAGGAAGGAAGGAAGGAAGGAAGGAAGGAAGGAAGGAAGGAAGGAAGGAAGGAACTACAAATCATACATGGATTTTCATATTCCTATATTCCCTATCCCTGCCACACACCTGTCCTTTAAACTTCCAATGATTTGACAATTAACACTTATAGAAACTGTATCATAGAACTTTATGATTCAGATTTTTTAAATTTTAAATTGAGTCTTCACTAGGATGGATCATATATGATCAATGAATTCAGTAAACTTCTAAGTACTGAAATCATGCACAGTGACTACAGTAGAAATAAATTAAAGAGTAAAATCAATATGTTATCTGTAACCTTTCTAAATACTTGAAAATCATTTGATTGCTTGATCAATAAAGACAGATCAAAAGAAATCATGAGAAATTGGAATATTGCAATCTTAGTGACAGTGACAGCAAAAACCATCACATTACAGAGGAGACAAGTGAAGCTATTCTTAGAGGAAGCTAGCACTTTTAATGCCATTTACAGACAAAGAGCAAGGATGTAGAGTCGAGAATTTAAACCAATCTAGTACTCTAGAAAGGAGCAAATGGGACTCAGTACCAAGACAAAAAAAAAGAAAAAGAAAAATCAACTAAATGCAAAACTAATATACCTGGGGACAATTTTACATGCATAGTTTGTGTTTCTAAAAGATCATTAAATTGGTAAGTCCTTGAGTAAATTGCTTGAGAAATCAGAATTACCAAAATCAACCTCCAATTATGCAAAAGGAGATCTTGGAGATCTGGCAAACATTGAAATTGTAATAGGGGTTAATAATAAAAAATGCCCAGATGGGAACTTTTTCAAATTCACAAACCAGTAGTTAAGTGATGACTGAAAGAATGTAAAATCAGTACAGCTTAAATTCTGAATTTGTAATTAAAATCTTTCCACAAAGAAAATGCCATCAGTTTGGCTGTATTGATACATTTTTAGGCCTTTTTCCTCACTGAAAAGAAACTGCTTATTTGGGGACACAGATTAGCTCTGTGAAAAAGGATCCATAATTCACGTTCAAAGTACCATCAATGAAGACATGAAACCATAGGGTAAGCCATTCTTCAAAGTGTATTTTAAAGATAATCGCATAATGCATCCCAACAATAATATATCACCTTCCTTTGGGTATTTTGAAACCCCAAATACCAGTTCTAGTTGAAAACAACATAATGCTACTCACTTTGCCCCACTATGCATGCACCTTTGTGTAAGATCAATGCCCACATAACTGCCAATAATGTAAGTAAAGCACATAGACTTCTAATTTACACATATGTAACTATTAATTTACACGGATGAAATGTCAAAGTTTTAAGCACATGGTTTGAGTTTTTTTGTTTGTTTTGTTTTGGGATCTCACCCAGTGGTGGTCAGAGTTACTCCTGGCGCTGCACTCAGGAATCACACCTGGCAGGCTTGGGGACCATCACTTGTATCACTTATCATCCCGTTGATTTTCGATTTGCTACGCAGGCGCCAGTAATGTCTCCATTTGTCCCTGTCGCGTGCTAGTGTAGCCCAATGGTATCTGCTTGCTCCAGGAACAGGAAGAGCCTCAAACCATTCTTTCAGAGTTTTGACGAAGTCTGATCATCTCGTAGGTGGGTGGCCACGAGGCCTTTTAATGGCCTGTGGAACCCAATTGGTAACAGCGCTAGTCCAGCAGTCATCTCTAAATTACATTACATGTCTGGCCCACTGATTTTCAACACCTTGGCAAAGGAGACAGCGTCCTTGATTCTTGATCGTTGACTGAGGTCGGAACTCCGGATTCCTTCTCTCACTTGAGTGAAACGTGATACTCGAAGTATAGCTCTTTCAATTCCCTTTTGGGATACCTGAATATTCTAGTCCTGTTTTTGTAGGACCCAGGTCTCTGAGGCGTATGTCCCTAGGAGACGTGGGCCCTACAAAAACAGAGAAAGAAAAGTGGAGTTGAAAAGATGCGACCATAGGATGCTGGAAAGCAAACTTGGGTCAGCCAAGCACAAGGCAAGCGCCCTAGTGGTGTTCTAGATCTCTGGGCCCAAACTTGTTGTGTTTTGACAAATGCTATGTCTGTATCAGTGTCCATTTGAGATACAGAATATATCTTCTATCACAGAGATCCCACATGTGTCTTTTATGCAAACAGCTCACCACTATACTGTTGCATTTGTATTTGTCTTCTGTTAGGATATTTGGATTTCTTCTAGCTTTCCACTCCAACAAATGCTGCTGTGAATGGTCTGTGAAAATTTCCTTTCTATGGTCATGCTAGTGTCAATCTGGAACAATTCCTAGAACTGAAATTTGGTGAGTACACATTTAAATTTTAATAGAAGCTGTAAAATGGCTCTTCAAAATGATTTATAAGTTTATACTCACATTCTGTTTATTAGTTCTTTTCTTCACATTCTTGATAATTCATCTATGTTCACATTTGTTAATTTTAACAAAGTGGCTATAAAATTATGTCTTTGATGCATATTTAGATAATTAATAATAATGTAAATCCCCTTTTAAACTCATTAACTACTGGGGAGTGGGTTCCTGAGCTGTGCTCATGTGGCCTCCTGGTAATTTGCAGGCACTTCAGTGTGAGCGCCTGAGGATGCAATTCAACTCAGATTCTATGGTGCCAGGGATTATGTGGGCCACATTAGTGGAATTAAGAGTGGCGTATTTGATATGCCAAAAACAGATTTATCTAACGATAGCTCTCAGTCCCCTGACCCTGACAGAGCATCCAATCATTGGGAAAGACGAGTAAGGAGAGGCTACTAAAATCTCAGGGCTGAGTGTAAAAGAGATGTTACTGGTGCCCTCTTGAGTAAATCAATGAACAATTGGATGACAGTGACAGTGATACAGTGAAGAGACCTTCAAGGACACACCTAGAGGCTCAGGGCCAGTAGAGCCAGATACCATTATTTTCAGGGACTATGTGGTTCTGGGGGTTTGATTGGTGCAGCTTTATAGAAGGAATTTTAACTTAAACTAGACTATATCTCCAGTCCGATTTTTTCAAATTGCATTTGTCTCCTCTTTTTCTCTTCCAGATTTTTTTATCATTTTATAAATGTTATTGACTTTTGAGTGAACTTTTCATAATTCTGTTGCTAACATATATAACATATAAGTGACTTCTTTTTCATTATTGAATAACCATGAGGTACAGTTACAAAGCTGTTCATGATAGGGTTTTAGTCATACAGTGTTCCAAGACCTATCCCTCCACCAGTGTACATTTCTACCACTAATGTCCCCAGTATCCTTCCTACCACTCCCAACCCTCTATGTCAGGCAACTTTTTTCTTTATCATACTGTCTCTATTTGTGGACATAATTTCTTGCAACACAGAAACACAGATACTGAGAGGCCATCATGTTTGGTCCTTTACCCACTTTCAGCATGCATCTCCCGTTCCAACCATCATTCTTATAGTGGTGTCATAGAATACTCTCTCGGCACTTGAGGCATGCTTCCAACCAGGGACCAATTCTCTTGGCCCTTGTTTATACTGTCATTGGTTATTAATCTGTACTATGTTTTTTTATAACCCACACATGAGTACAATCATTATGTGTCTCGCTCTCCTTCTGATCCATTTCATTCAGCATAATACTCTCCATGTCCATCCTTTTATAAGCAAATCTCATGACTTTATTCTTCTTAACAGCTGCGTAGCATTTCATTATGTAGATGTGCCATAGTTTTTTTAATCAGTTGTTTGTTCTCAGGCATTCACGTTGTTTCCAGATTCTGGCTATTATGAACAGTGATGCAATGAACATAGAAGTGCAGATGGCATTTCTGTTGTGTGTTTTTGGACCCCCGAGTTATATTCCCAGAAGTTGTATTGCTGAGTCACATGAAAGCTCAATTTCTAGTTTTCTAAGAATACCAATATTGTTTTTCAAAAAGGCTGGGCCAGTTGCATTCCCATCAACAATGAATGAGAGTCCCTTTCTCCCCACATCTGCACCAGCACTAGTGGGTTCTTGTTTTTTTTTATGTGTGTCAGTTTTTGTGGTGCAAAATGATATCTCATTATTGTTTTGATTTGCATTTCCCTAATATTATCAATGTAGAGCATTTTATGTGCCTTCTGGATGTTTTTATTTTTTTCTATTAGGAGGTTTCTGTTCATTTATTCTCCCCATTTCTTGATGGGATTGAATTGTTTTTTTCTTGTAAAGTTTTACCAGTGCCTTATGTATTTTGGATATTAACCTCTTATCTGATGTGTATTGGATAAATAATTTTTTTCTATTCCTTGGGTGTCTCTGTCCTAGATGGATTCACTAGTGAATTCTATCAACCCTTTAAAGAGAACTACTCCAAAACCTTTTAAAGCTTTTCCAGGAAGTTGAGGAAACAGAAACACTTCCAAACAGTTTCTATGAAGCAAATCACACCCTGATTCCAAAAGCAGACAAAGACACCACCAAAAAAATAGAATTACAAGTTGATATTCCTAATGAACATGGATGCAAAGATTCTCAACAAAATACTAGCAAATAGAATCCAATGACTCATCATAAAGACCATACATCACTACCAAGTAGGACTCATCCTGGGGATACAAAGATGGTATAACACTTGCAAGTCAATCAGTATAATACACCATATCAATAAAATAAAAGATAAAATCCATATTTTCACAACAATGTACACAGAGAAAGCATTGGACATGATCCAGCACTCATTTATGATAAAAAAAACTCTCAACAAAAACTTAAGGAACTTTGCTCAGTACAATCAAAGCCATCTACCACAAGCCCAATGCTAGCATTATTCCCTATGAGGAAAAAATTAAAATCTTCCCTCTAAAATCGAGGACAAGACAAGGTTGATCACTCTTGCCACTTTTATTCAATGTGGTGCTGGAAGTATTTCCCATAGCATTTAGGCAAGAAAAACATATCAAGAGCATCCAGATAGAAAAGGAAGAAATAGGGCTATCACTATTTGCAGACAACATGATACTGTACTTAGAAAATCCTAAGGACTCTATCAAAAAGCTCTTAGAAACAATAGGTTTTTACAGTAAAGTGGCAGTTTTCAAAATCAGTACCCAAAAGTCCATTGCTTCTCTATATACAAATAATGAAAACGAAGAAAGAGATATTTTTTAAAAAGTCTCTTTCACAATTGTGCCTCAGAAAATCAAGCACCCCAGAATCAGCTTAACTAAAGAGATGAAGGACCTATACAGAGAAAACTACAAAACACTACTTCCTACTTCAAAAAATTAAAGAGAACACAAGGACATGAAGATGCTCTTGGATTGGAAGGGTTAACATTTTCAAAATGGCAATATTCCTCAAAGAATTGTACAGACTCAGTGCGGCTCCTATAAGGATACTCATGACATTTTTCAAAGTAATAGACAAAATCAGGTCTGGGCCTCCTCCACCCAGATCCCCCATTTTCCAGTAGCTTGGCAGTCATACCCACAAACTGCCCCTGGCACCATATAATCCCATCAATAGCCAAGATCCAGAGACTATGAAACAAAGCTCCCAGAAGCATGTGGCCGTGCGAGACCTGGTATAGCCTAGTTCTTCCTCTCAGAGAACCTAGCAAGGTACTGAGAGCATCCTGCCCACACAGCAGAGCCTAGCAAGCTCTCTGTGGCATATTTGATATGTCAAATACAGAAACAATGATGGGTTTCATTCCCCTTACCCAGAAAGATCCTCCAATGTGGCGCCACTGGGAATAACGAGTAAAGGTGGCTGCTAAAATCTCAGGGCTGGGGCCGGAGTGATAGCACAGCGGGTAGGGCGTTTGCCTTGCACGTGGCCGACCCGGGTTCGATCCCCGGCATCCCATATGGTCCCCCAAGCATTGCCAGGAGTAATTCCTGAGTGCAAAGCCAGGAGTAGCCCCTGAGCATCGCTGGGTGTGACCCAAAAAGCAAAAAAAAATAAAAAAATAAAAATAAAATAAAATAAAATAAAATAATAAAATCTCAGGGCTAAGATGAATGGAAACATTACTGGTGCCCACTAGAATAATTCGATGATCAACAGGATGACAGTGATACAGTGATACAGTGAAAAGTCAAATTACTCCTGGAATTCATGTGGAACAATAAATCCCCACAAATAGCTAAAGCAATCCTTGGGGTGGGGGGGGAATGATGGAGGCATCATCTTCTTCAACTTTAAACTATAGTACAAAACAGTAATAATTTAAAAAGCATGGTATTGAAATAAAGACAGACCTGCAGACTAATGAAATAGAGTTTAATATCTGGAAACAGACCCTCAAATATATGATCACTCAATCTTTGATAAAGAGGCAAGAACTGTGAAGTGGAGCAGGAAAACCTCTTCAACAGGTGGTGCTGGGAAACCTGGACAGCTACATGATGCAAGAAATAAAAAATAAAAATGAAACCAGACATCAGTCTAACACCAGGCACAAAAGTCAGATTGAAATGGACTAAAAACCTGACTATCCAACCTAAATCCATGAGGCACATGGAAGAAATTTAGGGCAGAACCCTCCATGACATGGAAGCAAACGGAATCTTTAAAGATGAAATACCACTGACCAAACAAGTGAAAGCAAAGACAAACAAATGGAATTACAATAAACTAAGAAGATTCAATATCTATAAGTGACTTCTTGAATTCCAACATAACTTCGCATTTTCTATTTTTTTATATTGACATTCTATTTATGGCTACGTGTGTGGTGTATTCAATATGTCTAAAACAGTAACGATAGGTCTCATTCCCCTGACCCTGAAAGAGCCTCCATCGTTAGGAACGTTGAGTAAGGAGAGGCTGATAAAATCTCAGGGCTGAGTGTAATAGAAACGTTACTGGTGCCCTCTCGAGTAAATCAACGAACAACAGGATGACAGTGATACAGTGATTTAAATGGCTACTGTTAGAAAATACTTAATATGTTCTCCTTTCTTCATATTTACTGATTTGCTTCATCTCAGTGGCTAACTGTTCCAATTTTTAAAATTCTGATGAACATCCTAATATTGCTACTTTTTTAAAGAGACTGAGTTGCCTAGATCAGTTAAAAAAAGTTGTTCATAATTGAGTTTCAGTCATAGAATGTTCAAGTACCCATCCCTTCACCATTGCATATTTCCCAACACCAATATCCCCCCTCCATTACCCACTCCCTGCCTCTATAGCAGATACTTTTCTTCTCTCTGTCTCTGTCTCTGTCTCTCTCTAATTTTCTATTTAGGCATTGTGGTTTGCAGTACTATTACTGAAAAGGTATCATGCATGTCACTTCATCTTTTTTCTTCACTCGGTTTCTGTCCAGAGCGACCATTTCCAGCTATTTATTGTCATAGTGGTCTTCTCTATTCTAACTGCACACCCCTCCCACCTTTGTGGCAGGCTTCCCACCATAGACCAGTTCTTTTGGCCCTTGTTTCTACTGTCTTTGGGTATTATTCACATACTATATGTGAATATTTACTTTAATGCTGTGCAAATGAGTGCAATCTAATTAATTAAGTGCGATCTAAATAATCTAATTAATACTACATTGCAAATGAGTGCAATCATTCTGTTTGCCCCTTTCTGACTGATTTCACTCAGCATCATACTTGCCATGTCTATCTGTGTTTAAGCAAACTTCATGACTTCATTTTTTCCTAACAGCTGCATAGTGTCTCAGTGCAGACGTACCATAGTTTCTTTATCTGCTCAACTGTTCTTGGGCACTTGGGTTGTTTCCAGTTCTGACTATTGAGTGAATAAAGACGCAATGAGAGTGCAGATGACTTTTCTGCATTGTGTTTATGTGCTAGTAGAGTATATTCCCAGGAACAGTATTTCTGGGTTGTATGGAAGCTCAGTTCCTAGTTTTCTGAGGAATGTCCACACTGTTTTCTAGAAAGGCTGAGCCAATCGTCATTCCCACCAGTAGTAAATGAGAGTTCTTTTCTCTCTACATTTGCACCAGCACTGACTGTTCTTTTTGATGTGTGCCAGTCTCTGTGGCATGAGATAATATCTCATTGTTGTTTTGATTTGCATCTCCATGATAATTAGTGATGTAAAGGATAAAATTTTTCATTTGCCTTTTGGCCTTTTGTACATCTTCTTTGAGAAAGTTTCTGCTCACTTCTTTCCCGATTTATTTGATGGAGTGGTATGTTTTTTCTTTTCTTGTAACATTTTATCAGTGCCTTATATATCTCGGATATTAATCCTATATCAGATAAGTCTTAGATAAATAATTTTCCCATTCCATAGGATATCTATATTCTGCTCATCATTTCCTTTAAGTATAGAAGCTTCTTCATTCAATATAGTACCATTTGTTTATCTTTGCTTCCATTTGCTTGGTCAGTGGTGTTTCACCCTTGAAAAAGCCTTTAGCTTCAATGTTATGGATGGTTCTGCCTACATTTTCCTCTGTGTACCTTATAGATTTTGGCCTTGTATCAAGGTCTTTAATGCATTTTGATTTGATTTTTGTGTATGGCATTAGAAATTTTGTGCATGGTGTAATTTTGAATGGGATTGTTTGTAATTATCTCTTTTTTCTTTTTCATTAAATTGTATATAGGAAAGTCATGGACATTTGCATATTAATTTTGACATCTGACACCTTACTATAAAAATCTATTGTTTCTTAGAAGTTTTTTGTAGCATCTCTAGGATTTTCTATAGTATCATGTCATCTGCAAATAGTGAGAACTTGATTTCTTCCTTTCCTATCTGAATGCACCTAATATCTTTTTCTTGCCCAGTTGCTATGACCAGTACTTCCAGTACTATACTGAATAGAAGTGGTGAGAGTGGGCAATCATATTACTACTCTTAACTAAAATGAAAAGTAGTAATATCCCATTATTAAAAGCTTGGCATAGGGTTTCTAAAGATACTTTTAAAAACATCTCATTTGGAGTATTCTTATATTTTGTAAGTATTTTAAATATTATAATTTTAGCAAAGCTGTGCTTTTATAAATTTTATAATGATTTTTTATTGGGACAAGAAGGATAGTTAGAGATGATAAGCTGCTTGCCTTGCATATGTCTGACCCAGGTTCAATTCCCACTACCCTATACAATTCTACTAGTCTGCAGAGTCATATGTGATTTCCCACACCTGAAGCAAAAAAAAATTTGGCTTTGTCTTGTTCTCTCACAATGTTCTACAGCACTGATTTGATAAGTTATTTAGCTCTTGCAAAATTTTATATCCCTTAATGCTATTTATTCAACAAAAATTATGTTTCCCTGTACATAACTCATATGTTATTTATTTACCAATATTCTTTTTAAAATTTTTATCTGGGCACATAATATTCCTGAAAAAAGTTATTGTTTTTTAAACTATTTTGATTTGATATTAAGTTTTCCCATAATTTATCTACTGTTATTGGACATGACTTTATTCTTGGAGTCTTATTTCTTTCTAATTGAATTAATCTTTTATTTCTTGTTTGTTTGCTTTCTTATATTTTAGGTCATGACTTTTTAGTGGTGTTGACATTTATGGTCTTGGTGCTCACAATTACATCACCTCACCATCACCAAAATGACCACAGCCCTCCACCTCTATCCATTCGTCACCCCCTGTCTAGCTTTTCCTCTCAGAATCTGCTGCATTTAGCTTGTATCCCAGTACCCAGGTTTAGTTATCAATCAATGTTGTTTATATGCTTGTTTATAATTTGGTTTATGTGAGGTTTGAAGCTATTACCTGAGAAAATTTTATTCTTACCTTATGAATTTTCTTACTATGAAAAATTTCAAATATATAGAGGAGAATATAATATAATTATATAATTAACTCTAATTCCTATGTAACTTGCCTTCAGCATCTGAGCTAGTTTTCTGTTTTGCCCCCACACACACCCTCATAGAAGAAAGCTTATCCAATTGCCTGCCCTAAAGCTAGTCTTATTTCTATCACCAGTTTATTTGTACATTTCTTGCTACTTAAATATGTACTTTCAAGAGAAAATTTCTAGCTTTTTACTATACAAACAATCCTACAGTGAAGTCTTTTTATGCTTCCTTATGCAACTATACTACTGCTTATAAAGCATGCATCTCTAAATATTTCTATACAAATTTCTAAAAATCATATTAGCTTTTCTAAACTGCAACAATATATTACCAAACTTAAAATTAATTAACAGTAGTCTAGCATTACCAGGTACCCAGTCATTTTTTTATATTTCAATAACTAGTATGCATAAATATATTTTAAATATTTAATGTATTTAAAGTAGAATCCAAATAAATTCCATAAATATTACTGGCTAATAATTGGTTCAGACTCTATAAATCTAGGCTTTTAATGTTGGTTAACAGCCCTGATAATCCAACTTCAATCCATTAATTTATTATGGGTAGCACAGCTATAATATTTTAATATTATCATTCTCTTACAAATGCCAAAGTACTTCTATAAAGAGAAATCTTCCTTTATCAACAACTTAGTTACTCTGAGGTACAGTTTTTTATGTGAAAAGAGGAATAAGTGCTTTGTTGTTTTCCTTTCTTTCAATTTTCAAAATTATGAGTTGTTTCTCTAGTATTTCCCCAAAGTGGTCACGGATTCCTTTGATTTTACTTGTTGTTGAGAATCATTAATAATTCATAGAATTTTATATAATAGATGTTTCTTTCCCCTAAGGTTATTATCATTCTTGATGCTAAAATTGTCCCATCCTTTTCCAGAGGAAGCCAATTTATATTGTAACCTGAATAGTTTTCAAGAAAGTTTTGATAAGTGAAAAAAAATAATACAAAAAGTTGCTCCTACCAAATTTCCAACTCAGTGAATTTTTACCATGGAGCAACTCTTGGAGAAGTTGAGACATGCAGAGACCACTAGTCTTCCAGAAACCTCTTCCTCACTCCCCTTCTGCCCCTGTTTGAACTCAACACATTTGCTGTTCTACCTTAGAATAGCGCAACCAGTTGCCCCAGTGTGGTTGCTTATATAAATGTGACCATCCAGTTGGTGGTATTTTATGTCTGGCAAATTTTTTCCACATTATTCTCTATATTTAGTCCTTATCAAAATTGTAGTTATACATGACTCATCCTGTCTTTGTACATTAACACAGTATGAGAACAAATTATTTATCCATTATACCCATTTGGGGGGGTAGATCTAGGGCCGTCACATGCCAGTGTGGGCTTCTTACTGATGTATCTGTTTTTAAGGATTACTACTACTCAGGAAACTGTCTAAAGTGTTGGGAATCGAACCAGAGTCAGCCGTACCCAAGGCTCTTACATCTCTCTGTTCTTTATCCATTGTACTATTAATGATATTTTGTGTTCTTCACTTTTTTTTTCTTGATCATAATAAGTAGTGTCATTGTAATTATTCTAAGGCACATCCTCAGTGATTTTGAAATGAGTAATAACCCTTGTGAGTTTTTTCTAATATGTAAGATGTTCCAGGATTGTTATTCTCATTTTTCCCCCCAGAAATATAATCAGTTTCTTCCCTAAAAGCAGTGATTCTTTCAGGAAAAAAAATGGTTTCTAGAGACAAAAATAACTTTTTTGAGTAGAGGAGGAGCTAGAGTTTAAAAACAATCTCATCCAGCCAAATAATTTTCAGAATCAGTAAATGGCAAAACAAGTTGTTTAAATTTTTAGCATGTTTCACTTTACTTCTCCCTGTTTTGTGCACATGAATAACATTATCAGTAGTAGAAGAAGAAATATGTCTCGGTTTGACAATTCACTGCTGGAATTCCTACCTTCACAGAAAGCATTATGAAATAGTATTAAAAATGGTACTTAGAAAACTCTCAAATTTGTAGTAAAACAGTTGGCTGTCCTTATAATAAAAAATTAATTTGAATCCTTAAAGCTTTACCATAATAAATAATTTTCAGATTCAAATCAAAATGTAAAAATTAAAATTAGGTAAGTACCATATAAGTTAAAACTAGATGAAAACTAAAAAAAAAATCAGTCTTAACCTCTACACAGAGCAGAGAAAAAAAGAACTTAGGCAGATATTAGGAATGAATTTCTTTTTCACACACAGAGCAATTCCTCATCTAGCCTGAGCTCATGGTTCCCAAGAAACCCCTGGGTAGTAGCGATAAATTCCCAGACCATGTAGATCAAGTAAGAATCAAGCACAGTTTGATGCCTGACATGTATAACTGGTGAGGTACAAGGTCTATGATGTGTAGGTGCTTAAAATAGTCTCTATAAGTCCTAAGCCTCTTAGGTACTTCCCAGGTGACTGTGGGGATAAAGAGAAAGACAGTAGACTTCCCTACTGAGGCTGTCACTTCTCTTTTCCCTCTTGACGTAAGTTTCCCCACTTGACATAGTCAACACATCTATGTTTAAGACTGAAATAATACAAAACAAAAACAAATTTTGCAGGAATAATAAATAATTTATTACATATCTAATAAATCATAAGTGTACAATATATATTTCTATAATATATAAAATATAAAGGATATAGTATGCATATAAAATATAAAGACTACAGTATGCAACAAGATTCATATATGACACATAGGATGCTATATATAGTACATAAGGTACATTTCTTGCCTGTACATATGCAAATATATTTTGTATGCTAACTTCTACACGTACCTAGAATTTTTTACAAAGATGTAGAAGACATAGTAAAAGCAGTTAACTCCAGACACAGAATTAGATTACTGGTAGATAGGATATAGTTTTAAATTCTATTAATTTTTTAGCTTTTAAATTTTGTACCAATTGAAGATAATAAAATATATTAAAATTAAATAGGGATTAAATAATATTTCACAGAAGAATTTGAAGCAGTTGAGCATAGCCCTCTTCTACATTTCACACTGTGTCTATTCCAACTACTAACCAGTAAGAATTCTCCAGAATCATTGTTGTTATTAGCATGGCTGATCCCTAAGCAGTCACAGAGGTTGCAATTAAAATTAGCACTCCCCACCTCACCAATACGCTACACATACAGCAGGTAGATTTGGTTTGAATAACTCCATTCCATGACTTAGAGACCTTATTACTAATTGTATTAGCAGATTTTGTGACATTGACTTCTTTTTAGAAAAAGCTACCAGCTATTTTTCATGCTCATATGCACGTCTTTCTTAAAAGCCGAGCATATCTTTGCATCCAGTGGGGAGCAGTGCTCCAGGCTATAAATTCAGCTGAAGGCAATATAGACCTTCATCTGCAATCAAGGCAGACCTTCAATGGAAGTGAAAGGTGCTGAATCAGCACTTGTGCGGGGGGGGGGGGGGAGGGGGGAAGGGGGGAACTTAAACAAAGCAGCTTGTCTTGGAGTCCCACTCCTGGGACTATGGGTAACCATTGATAGCCATTAGCATGGACTTCCCAGACTAAAGAGATTTCATATCTTCCAGGAGTCCCTGCAAAGAAATTCAGAGGGCCAGTGACCTCTGATGACCTTTACGTGGAAGAATCTAGGTGTAAGACTGAGACTCAAGCTCAATCTGTGATGAATCAGGTGGAGAAACCAGGTCAGTCTAGTGATAGGAAGTCAATGAGCTACTTCGAAGAGCCTCTAGGGCATGCAGATGCTATGTGAGGGGTACATCCCCACACTCCAGAGTAGGTGCCCATGCCAAATGTGATCCCTAACTCACTGAGCAGAGTTCTCAGCCTATTGGGCTCAGGATGTCTCACCTGATGACAAGCCTGGATTGTCCAGGCACTGGAGACTGGGTAGTATCTCTACAATTTTCAGTTTCCATGTTAAGACATCTCTGTTGTCACACTTGAATCATTTGGGAGATAAATAAGAGTCCATCCATAGAATTTTTCAGTAGAGTTGCAGAACCCTGAAGTCTTCTATTGGTGAAAGTACATGATCTCGTGCACTGCAAACTCTGAGGGAAGATTTGAGGAAAAAATCCTCACTAGTGTGTCTATTTATTTTGAACAGCCAGAGAAAGAAGCAGCTTCTTCTTCCTCCTATCAACTAAAAGTTGATATAAAATATATGCAGCAAACAATATAACTTTGAGCTTCCTTAAAGTGAAGTCTTGTGAAAGTGTGTCGGCTAAGATAGAAAATATTATGCTTTTGAAACCGGTTGCTTACCTAGTCAAAATTCAAGACCTTGAATGGAAAGGTTTATAACCATCTGTAAGGCTTAGCAGCTCATCTTGAATTCAGAATGAGTGCATGCCCAGTGCATAGGGTTAGGACTGACTCTTGGTAGCCTCGTTGCCCAGTCACCTTGAAGCTATCCCTCCTTTTCCTACACAAGGCACTTTATCTTATTCTTTCTCAAAGTCCTTATCAATCTATGGGAATTAACACTAGTGCCACCCTACATTTGTCACTTGTTCTCATGCAATTCAAATCTTGAATAGAACAATCAACTAGAGGTATGAATCACCAAGGATGTATATTCTCAAGCATGTTTTGCAAAATTGCTGTCACTAAAGTTTCAACATTGGGCTCTTTTTCAAAGAAGTTCATTAAAATGGTTAATTTAATTAAAAATAATTTTGTGGTGCTGGACAGATGGTATAGTGTGTAAAAGACATGCCTTGCAAGTGCTGGCCTGAGTTCTATCCTTGATACCACATTTTGTTACCTGAGCATCACCAAGAGTGATCCCAGAGCACCAAGCCAGGAGTAAACTATGAGAAAGCTGAGTGTGGACAATTCCTCCTGAAAAACATAAGTAAATAAATAAAAAAATAATTTTATGTTCCTTGAAATGTCATAAAGATGGCCTTTGCGAAGGCATTTAAAATTTTAAAAGCCATTTTTTCTGGAAATTCAGTTTACTGTAAATACATATCATTGCATAAGTAAGAACATATGCAAATATTTCCATATATCTTTGTCTGTATGTGAGTGAAGCACACTCACACAAAAGCCAGGAAATTGCACTTATTACTTTTTTTTTTACCTTTTTTTTAGCTTCTTGGGTCACACCTGGCGATGCACAGGAGTTATTCCTGGCACTGCACTCAGGAATCACTCCTGGCGGTGCTCAGGGGAACCATATGGGATGCTGGGATTTGAACCCGGGTTGGCCGCGTGCAAGGCAAATGCCCTACCCACTGTGCTATCGCTCCAGCCCCTGCACTTATTACTTTTAAATGTAACATATCTGAATGAAAAATATTTATTATTCACTTTTAAATTTGACCATATTAGGAAGGATTACAAATTTAGTATCTAACATCTTTTGTATCAAATTCTCAAAAGACACTTAATGTTTTAATGGTTAACAAAGTAATGTTATGTTAAAAAGCCATTAACATGGGGCCGGAGCGATAGCACAGCAGGTAAGGCGTTTGCCTTGCACGCGGCCGACCCAGGTTCGATCCCCGGCATCCCATATGGTCCTCCAAGCACCGCCAGGAGTAATTCCTGAGTGCAGAGCCAGGAGTAACCCCTGAGCATCGCTGGGTGTGACCCAAAAAGCAAAAAAAAAAAAAAAAAGCCATTAACATGGGGGTACAGTGCCTCCGGCAGGTCAACCTGGACCTGCGGGGGTGAATGCATCAGCAGCTTGATGGTGCCTTCAGGCTTCCTGATACCTCAAAACTGCTGCTGTGCTTTTGGCTAAACCCAACAACTTGGGGTCAAGTTTACCAAGAAACTAAGCTGCCGAAAGTTAAGTATGTGGGAGCCACACTCATCTCCAGCTCAGCTATACAAGCTCATTTATTGCCCTGACTTCAGAGACCCATAAATCTCAAAAGAGATCAAAAGCTGCAGTTAATCTCAGACCCGCACATGGCTGAACAGACCGGGGTAAATCAGAGGGGACAAGTTAGTCTGGTGTCTGCCCAAGCGGAGCCCCTGGCTGCCACTTGCTTCCACAATCCAAAATCACCACCATACCCCTGGCCCGACTCCACCATCTCAGGACAGATCTCACTAAAATATAATCTGCTGAAAATTCAGGTATGTGGGTTTTGCGACTGAAATCTCCAGGCTTTCTCAGGGTCAGGATGGGCTACCTCCCCCAATCTCCTTCTACATCGGGAAGCCTCAGTAGTCACATCCACACCCCAAAGAGGCCACCAAATTGAAAAACTACTCCAGCCTTAGCATCCTGATAAAAATACCAGATGCCCTGAACAAACACTATGCTTAACAACTGCATTGTAAACCATAATGCACTAAAGGAAAAGGAGAGAGAGAGAGAAAAAAGGAAAGTGCCTCCCATAGAGGGAGGCTGGGGTGGAGGGGTGGGGTGTTGGGGGATGGTGGTAGGGAAACAGGGGACATTGGTGGTGGGAAATGTACACTGGGTGGAGGGGGATGGGTGTTGAATTTATTGTATGACTAAAACTCAATTATGAACAGCTTTGTAATGGTCTATCTCACAGATATTCCCTCAAAAAAATTTTTTAAAAAGTAAGATGGGTCAGAGACTTATAGAAATGCATCTAGATTGTGAGCTGAGCTACGTCCCAATGCCGCCCCGGGAGGGGGAAGGATTTTCTCTCCCAACGCTTCCTTTCTACCGGGAAGATGGCAGTGGCAGCAGCACCGGTGCCCATGTGGCGTCCGCCATCTTCTAGGACTCACAACCCACAGGTACTCACTTTGAAGTGATGTGGCGCGCAAGAGATCATGGGATGGGGGTGTTACCGGCACGCCCTCTGCCCAGATGAGATCCGGAGCAGCCGCGCACGACACGGCCCCTCTGCTCCTTAAAGACTATGATCTGGGAGGTCTACTAACCCATTTTGGCATCCAGAGACTTATAGAAATGCATCTAGACTGTAAACTGAGCTAAAACAACAGAAATCCAAAACTGCGTGGCCACAAGCTCTTATAATCTTCATTCTCAGTAATGGAAAACAAACTATCAAATGAAGCCTTTTCAGCAGGTTTGATTGTTGGGGTAAAATTCCAAATAATAATAATCAGTTCTCTGTTGAAATATTGAATGTATCCAAAGTATAGAGAGAATAAAGTGAAGATCATTGGCCACTCAGATACGGTGGGCAGGGGGTGAGGGGGTTATATTGGGGTTCTTGGTGAGGGAACTGGGGCACTGGTGAAGGGATGGGGGGTTTGATCATTACATGACTGAGACTTAAACCTTAAAGCTTTGTAACTTTTGTCACAGTGATTCAATAAAATAAAATTTAAAAAAAAGTGAGATGGAGTTCATGCCCAATTCAATCAACTTAATCAGTGGCTGAATAAATAGCAGTACTCTACATTTAAAAATTTACATTTACATTTACATTTAAAAATTAGTAATAAAATAAAAATAGCTATTAACAGTAATAATGTGACAAAAAATTTCTAAAAGAAAAAAATGATAAAAATATCTGATTATTCAACCATATACATTATGCAAAATAAGTACAATAATTCGTGCTTCCAGGTACTAAAATAAAAAATACAACCTTCATATTAAGTCATTTTTGCAGCACTTCATAATGACAAATAATTTTAATAGGATAGAGAGTTGTCCAACCTTTCAATTAGTAGGTCAGGAAATTGAGAATAAGTTAAAGGGGGCATTCAAATAGGTTGTATCTAAGATATTTCTATTTCAACTTGTAGTGATTTTATTGTAACGGGGCATTTCATCTCCTTGGAATTATCTTTCCATCTGTTCTTTTCCTCTATGGGAAGCTGAAGGGGGTTCAATGACACTCTACTTTATCTAAGCACACTTTAAGAATAACAAGAAGATTTAACTACAGGGAACATCCTTTTCATGCTGCTAAAAGAAAATGCAAGTTATAAAATAGTATGCAGAATACATTTTGGATAGTGTCTATATGACCCATACACATATATGCACATTTACATAGATATGGACACTAACATGAGTATGTATACAAATACATGTAACTATCACAGAAAAGAAGCTTAATGTTATTAAATTACTCAGTGATGAGACCATAGAAAATGTTTATTATCTTCTTTGTCTGTCTCTTTTTTCTCTGAAATTTCCTAACTTTGCTTTCATAAACAGAACACTGATGACACACAAAATAATGGCTGCCTTCACTTTTGAGTTTGCAAATCTAATATATTTTTTACAGTAGTGTTAACATTGTTTGCCCCATTTTTTTGCTACAGGCATGAAAAATGTGGGACTTTGGTAAGATGAATTGGGAGAAGATGCCCAAACCAGCCCACAGGTATGAAGACCTTTGAAATGTAGGATTCCCCTAACGAGCCTGGAAAACTTTTAAGTTCCAGAATTCCAAGCCCAGAACATCCATAGGAAAAGACACATTGATGGAGGAATCAAGATATACTAAAATCAAGAAAATCACCAACAGTTCCAAGCTCACCCCTTGGGCAACAACCCAGAAGCAGACTTTGGGGAACAATTTGGGAAAACCTTGTAAAATTAATTTGGCAGAGGCAAAGACCCCTTTCCTATTTGGGAAACTGCCCACATCTCTGCTTGCAATGTATACTCTTGGTGCATTTACCCATTCTGGGAGGTTGCTCACAGCTCTACCTGCAATATGTACTTAACTCTTCACTCTGGAGAAGACCACACACATTCTTTCTTTCTTTCTTCTTTAAACTTTTTACTTTGGGGCCACACCCACAGGTGCTCAAGGCTTACACCTGGCTCAGTGCCCAGGGATCACTTTTGGCAGGCATATGAAATGCCGGGCAGCATGCAAGTCAAACACATACTATCTCTCCAGCAGGACCTCCTCCATATTCTTTCCTGAGTGTGTAGCACCCAATTTCTCCTCAGATTTCCCAAATAAACCTTGTCTTACTACACTGTTCATCTCCTTCCTGAAATTTTTTTCTGGTGCTAGACAGAAAAATCTGGGCAGAGATTAATCTGACTCTCTTTTTCTTCAAAACACCAATTCCTCTCTCCAGCCTGGGGCCATGGCTTCCTAAGAAATCAGATGTTGGGGATTAATTTCCACCCAGTGAAGATCAAGTTCGACTCAGAAAGTTAGATAGCTGCCTGGTGGTGCAGATGAGATGTAAGTATCTCTACTGAGAAGGGTGCTCAAAGCAGATTTTATCAGTTCAGTTCTACCACTCCCAAGATAGTTCCCAGGTGACCAAGCTTAGTAAAAGCAAAAGCAGTAGGGTTCCTCTGGAAGCTACTCCCTCTCCTCACCCGCTTCACATAGTCACTCTAGCAGTTTCCTGCCAGGAAGACTACAACATTACAAATTTGTAAACTTATGAATATATTTTCAATTAGATATATATACATACACAAAAACATGTATTTTCATACCTATACCTTTACAAAGACAGGAGAGAGAAATCAATATGTGCATGAAATCGATAGTTCCCTTTGGCATCAGCAGATGATGCAGTTACTCACTCTGTGAAGAGTATCTTCTGGGTGTGGGGAATATTAACAGAACTTTGCTCTGGGGAGGTTGATAATTTAATTAGGGTGAAGACCGGAAGCAGGGCTAGAGTGTGGCCCTTGTGTTTGTCACAAATCAATTCAAACCACAGCTCAGGAAAAACAAAGAAAAGATGTCACCTAAAAAGGGAGACAGGAGCTGTCTCCATCCCTGTTGGGACCATTACTCAATAATTTGTCAATTAGTTGTGGTTTAGACTCAGGATTAAAAAAAAACAAGTGCTCTACTGAAAGACCCCAATGGAAAGTTATCAGTTGTTGAACTGTGTATTTTATGATTTTATCTCAGGCCCATTTTGTCTAAGGCATATAAGAGGCAAGTCATCGGCCACTACAAGCATGTCAATGGTTTTGTCTTTTGGATAAGCTGAATTTTATTCCCTTTTTATTTCGGCTAGGTGTCAAGGGAACTTAATGAGTCTGGCATGCGGCCAAAAGCAGCAAAGATACATATACTTTAATATCTTTCAGAAACTACATAAGAAAACTTGTCTATTTTTTGTCCCTCTTTTCCTGTGTCTATTGAACAGATTTTTTTTTAAAATGAGCTAAATATATATATATACATATATATATATATATATATATATATATATATATATATAACTGGAGCAATAGCACAGTGGGTAGGGTGTTTTTCTTGCACAGGGCCAACCCGGGTTCGATTTCTCCATCCCTCTTGGAGTGCCCGGCAAGCTACTGAGAGTATCCTGCCCGCTTGGCAGAGCCTGGAAAGCTACCATTGGCGTATTTGATATGCCAAAAACAGTAACAACAAGTCTCACAATGGAGACGTTACTGGTGCCTGCTTGAGCAAATCAATGAACAATGGGAAGACAGTGCTACAGTGCTACCTATACCTAACTTTTGAGCAACTAATTATGCAGTAATCTAGTTTCTCCATCTAGTTTAGTGTGTTACTTCTACACTACACAGATAGTTTTAGCTCTGGGTTACATTTAAGTGCTTTATTTTCTTCCTTATGAATTTTATTTTCAACTTTCCTTCCCTGCCTATCTGTGGTTGACTCTAGAAAGGGAATCATGCTTTGTTAGATGTTGAATGTTTGCATTCATACAAATATTTTTAAGGACTAAAAACAAACAGAAGGAGTTCATATTTCTTCAGTCTAGGACTGTTACACACCCCTCACGTCACCTCCTGCCCAGCGCACTCTTGAGAAACTCACACACATTTTGTCCTAGGAGAAGTCAGTCCCTTTGTCCTCCAGGAAGCCCTCTGACTCAAAACAGCTGGTCCTGACTCCCTCTTCAGGGCACCAGTTTCCCCAGCATGGCACATGTCATACTTCACTGAACTGCCTCATGATGTGTCAGCTTTGCCAGTGCTTCTCAGAGTTTGGCACATACTAGACCCCTCACAAAAACATCCCACAAAAATGGGAAAAGGTATTTCAGAGGAGTGCCCAGATGTAAGCAGATGGCCAAACTGCCCCAGAATCTAAACTAATGCTGCCAATAGTGGAGTAAGAGCAACCTAGCAGGAGGCAGGCTCTTAGTATTATCTCAGTGTCTTCTAGCAGAGATCCCTAAATCTGTTCCCAAAAATAAATAAACAGTCATAATCAGTAGGGCTCCTAAAAGAGTAGGCATTTAAAACAAGATCCATCTGCCTCCTGGCCCTTGCTAAGGGCCAGCCCTCTGGGACCTCCCCCAGGGATGAATCTTCCTTTAGTCTAGATGCTTCCATATACAAAATGCTTGGAACACTTCGCAGGAGATTTTTTTCCTAGTACATCTAATTATTTGTTTATAAGTTTCTCTACAATAATTAAGCTGCTTAGGAATTAAACCCACTTATTAATAGTCACATTCTTCACCTCTCACAGTGAAAACCTTAGTACTTTAGACATTAATATATTGATGAGCAATTAAAAGGCTCCAGGGAAAAACACCTCCCATGCCTCAGAATTACTGATATGGCAAACACAACTCTACAGGACACAAGCTCTGATGACAGCGGTTAATTCTTATTCAATAGGTTCCTTGTTAAGTCTTCTCAGTAATCCCCAAAGGCTGAATGCTAAAAGCACATGCTAAGTGTCTTTCCGAAGTTCCCATTAGCAAACAACAGTGAAGGGTTTTGATCTTTCATTTTATTTTAAAGCCCTTTTTTTTTTCATTAAAAGTGAAATCAATTTATTCAAGCAGTATGTAGCCATCTGTCCAAAGCAACAGGTGCTGTGCAAGTCTCTTCAGACCTTTAGCAGGCAGGTCTTAGTCTCATACTTGCCTTAAGAAGGATTTGGTCCACAGCACAGAGGAAGGCACGGGGAAAGCATGTGCTCTCTGTCCTCCTCTTCCTCCATCAATACACAGCAGGGGGTGGCAGACTGTTTACTACAAAATTAGAATAAAATAGGAAATATTTTTGAGGGGGTTCAAAGAAAAGGTAACATATAAGGTTGCTAGATTTAGCATTAAAAATCTGGGACACCCCCTCCCCTTCAAATTTGAAATTCAGATAAACATTTATTTTTATTTTTTTAATAAAAATTCTTCATCCCACTTGAAAGTAGAACAATATGTTTTTTTAAAATGCAGTTTAGGCAACACCTTTGATTCAAATGAATAATAACAGAATGACAGTATTTTGTGTCAGTCCTGATAAGAATAATGTACGGAAAACTCCAGAGGCACCATTCTCCTTACTCATAGCCAGCTGTTATTTCCTGGGGTTGTAAACAGTCTGAGTGTTAGTGTATATGCACCATCTTCAGCTTTATAGCAATCAGTAAAATTTATAAAATGTCTTACTGGGGATAGGTATTGATAATAGAAATACGTAGAACAAAATAAAACTAGAAAGAATGATACAAACCAGGGGAAAGACACAGAAATGAAAACAGGGATTTACATTTAAAGGTAAGGATCATCTGCCTTACTATTATAACTGTGGCTGGTTCATACTTGAAGCACTCTTAAAAACACACATGCAATAAGTATGTATTAAACTTTAGTGCAATGTTTAATGCAATATTGAATAATTTCATCATGTTCAGTATGATACAAATTACTTATTCACTCAGCTTTAAGATCCTCAAACCTTTTCTTTTTGAGTTGCAGTCTTTCCAAAATTCTGTTATGACTTTTAAAATGCATCTAAAATGTGCATCTAGTAAGCAAATCACATCGACTACATCCTGTAATTTTTTTTGTCTTATTTTGAGGACACACCTAGCTTTGCTCAGGGCTTACACCTGCCTCTGCACTCAGGATCACTCCTGGTGGGAGCAGGAGATCACATGAGTGCTGAGGATCAAACCTGGGTGGGACGTATGCTAGGAGAATGCCTTACCACTATACTACTCTTTACCTATAATTTTTCTTATTTAAACTTCTTTATTCTTCCATCAAAATTATAATAAAACAAACTGCAAAAGGGCAATAACACAATACTGGGAGCCAGTGGTAATTTTCTAAATTTTTTTCCTTACTTTTCATTAATAAATTGCTTTTTGCAAGGTTTGGGAAGATAAGACAGGGTTTAGAACTATGGATCCATCCCAAATTGTATCCCCAGCACCACTTGATCAATACTAGGCATTTCCCTGGAGACTCCTAAAAACCTCCAGGGTGCCCCAGATGTTTCCACATGGCACAGTCTGGAACACCTCCACATTGTAGGGTGCTGACTTTTAAAAATTCAATTGATCCTTTTCATACCCCCCAAACACCACTTGGAACCCCTCAACAATCACTTTCATCACTTTCATCCCATTGATCAACAATTTGCTCGAGCGGACACCAGTAACGTCTCCATTCGTCCTAGCCCTGAGATTTTAGCAGCCTCTCTTTACTCGTCCTTTCCAATAGTGCCGCATTGGAGTCTCTTTCAGGGTAAGGGGAAATGAGACCCATCATTGTTACTGTATTTGGTATATTGAGTACAACATGGAAAGTTTGCCAGGCTCTGACGTGTGGTCAGGATGATCTCGGTACTTTGCCAGGTTCTCTGAGAGGGAGAACTAGGCTATAAGAGGTCACCTGGCCTCAAACGCGGGCAAATGCAGCCTTGTGCTTCCGGGAGCTTTGTTTAATAATCTCTGGATCTTGGCCATTGGTGGGATTACATGGTGCCATGGAAGTTTCTGGGTGTGGCCGCCAAACTACTGGAAAATGTTTATATATATATATATATATATATATATATAAACATTCATATATATATTAATTATATATATGATTCCATATTTGTAGGATTTATCTATTTAATGTAATGTTTAAAACTGTATTAACCTAAAGTTCTTCATACTATCTTAATTTTTTAAATTTATAGATCTATAAAAGATATATATATTTTGGGGAACCAGAGAGAGCACAGGGGACAGGACCCTTGCCTTATACACAGCCAACCTGGGTTCAATAGAAGAAGCTTAAATGTATTCAAAATAAAAATGTTACCAGAGAATCAACTCTAAAGGAGATCTAGCCCATGCTATTTCATAGATCTTACAACTTTCAATAGGTCATGCCCATGTAATATCCTATACTTATTCCAGAACAGAAAATATAAAACGTGTCTCCGTTATATTTATATAATTCTGTAATGACAAGCACAAAAAGTAAACTATGAATCTCACATTTAAAAAAAAATGGAAAAGTTCTAAAGGAGTGAAAACAATAGCACAGAAAGCTCTACCAGTACCAATCAGCTCTGAAACCTCTTGGTAATAGAGAGGTAGATGAAATATCAACACAGAACACTTTCAATACCTGGAGCATGCACGCAGACACATACACACATGCGCGCGCGCACACACACACACACACACACACACGCTATCCAGTTGTGTATTGAACTATTCCTGGCTTTTCTGAGTTTATGTCCTTCTTGAGGAACCAGTGATCCAATGAGCAATCAGGTTTCCTGAGTTCTGTAATCCGCTCCAGCGACCTGAAACCTGACCATCCTGAGACCTTCTGACCTTTAGCTAAGTGGTCAAAAGCACAAATTAAAATCTGGATATGTGGTTTACATATAAAATGTAGGGTATTTTGGGATACTACCCCCTTTATTTGTGTGATCTGATGCATCACAATAGCATCTGAGTAGATAGTATTATAATTGAATCTTCTGGTGGTATCCAGGAATTGCTGATGTAGGTAGGCCTTCACATATGACACAATCACCTTGCAAGCGGGTTCACTGTCTTATGACAATAATATAAACTAGTTAACAGTTTTTGAACAGCTACGATAAATCAGGTGTTTTGTATTCTTTCAGTCAATAACTACTGAGCCTTTACTATGTGTCAGGCACCGTTCCATATACCAAAAATTTAGCAGCTAACAAAATAGATGAAATATCTTTCCCTCTTTAATAGGGAAAGTACTAAAAATTAACAAAAATATACTTCAGAGACAATATGAACAGACAAACACAATAAATACTTCACATTCTTACTTTCAAGGCTGAGGAAAAGTAAAAGAACCCCTCAACAATAATATAAATAAAGTGCCCCTTTAATAATGATGCCTGAGGTGTTTTTGCCACACATGATTTTGATTTTGCCATGTAAGAGTCTTGTTGGTTGGTTGCAAGTTCGCAGGGAGGCCACAGAACTGAGGAGGCAGCCAGTATCAGCCAGATGTTAAGAAAAGCAGAAGTCACCTGTGCCCCCTAAAGATTGACCCTTTATCCCAGGTCTACTCTGGGTAGTCCGGGGCTGGGTAAACATCTGTCTCACAGACAGATTCTTTTGACACTCAGCCACACCCATGTTGATATGTTGAACTGGCAGCTTTCTCCTCTTAAAGGCAGAGCTGATAGGTGATGGTCCTTTAATGAAAAACTGAGCTGACTGCTAGTGTAAATAGATTTTGAGTAGAAAGTGTGTGTTCAGAAGTGATGTCTAGTGATGCCAGAAGTCCCCCATCCTATTTGTTACCACCAGAAACACGACATGAATTCTCAATGGTAGCTGTGAAGAATCTATTCATATTAGCCTCAGTCCTGCTTTCAGAACCTTACAGTATCTTTTAGAAGCCTTCAAAACTCTCCAGAACATTGGAATCAATTCTGAACCTCCTTTCCTTTTAGTGACTCTGATAGAAAAGTTATATTTTTAAAATTTTGTCTCTGTTCTTCAATTATTAAATACAAATATTTATTCTAGGACACTCAATCTTTTGTAGACTCATTCCCCTCCACAACCCTGGAGTCTATAAGTTTCACTTCACATTTTTTATAGGTGCACTAAGTACACCTGCTAATCTAAATAGTGTTTCTAGGAAATATTTTTGAACTTTAAACAAACGGGATATAAGACCAATTCTTAGCTTAGAATCTAAGAGTTCCGTTGAGGACAAAGTCTTGAAATCACTACCTGGGATAAACAACTGGAAATACAGAGAGGACACTATGGATCTCAGGATGACTTTGTGTGGATAACCTCACCTTGGACAGGCAGATTGCAAGGTGAAGGTAAACATGGACAGAAACTTGAAGAAAAACTTTCTCTTCCTTGTTAGAGTGTGAGCTTTATAAAAACTTGAAAGTTGTTTTTGTTTTTGTTTGTTTGTTTGTTTGTCTTTGTTTTTTGGGTCACACCTGGCGATTCACAGGGGTTATTCCTGGTTCATACACTCAGGAATCACTCCTGGCAGTTCTTGGGGGACCATATGGGATGCTGGGAATCAAACTCAGGTAGGCTGTATGCAAGGCTCCCTACCCATTGTGCTATTGCTCCAGCCCCAAAACTTGATAGTTTTTAAAGGGGAAACATTTTAATTAAACTGCTTTCAAGTAACGCAATTGGTTACAAGCATTACTTTGGTATTGATGGTGCCAAGAAAGGAAGTTCTTTTAAGAAAAGTATAGATAAATAAATCTTGAAAAGAGATCAACAAGTGGCAACATTTCTCCTGGATTCCATGCAAGGCTGAGTTGTCCAGGGCACCTCAGAGTAGGAGGAGGGGGGGGGAGCCTAGCACCCACGCAAACAGCACCCTTATACCAGTCAAAAACCTCCAGGCTCCAAAATTGCTCACATGTTCTTAGCAGGACTCCATTACTCAGACCAGCCATGTTCAGAAATTAATATATTGAAAAACTCAGGTATGTGGGGTTTGTGACTGAAATCTCCAGACTTTCACAGAGTTGGAAGTGGGTTACCTCCCATCATCTCCCTGTACTTCTAGAGGCCCTGTAGTCATGCATATGCCCCAAAACCACCACCCTGTCAAAAATTTAACCACAGCTGTATCACTGGATTAAAAATCTTGGACACCTTAGAGTACAAGGCCACATTCATGGCCATATGACATCTCAAACTGTATAACACTGATAAACAAGGAGGAGCCCACTAGATTGGGTGGGGTTAATGTATAAGGCAACCAATCTCAATTAACAAAATACAAACATGAAAGGCTTAACCTGTAATAACATTTTAATAATATACAAGGGCTTAATGGACAGTGGTGAGATACAACAATCTTCACTAAATTTCTTATAAGTAAACATTTTTTGATCATCCTTTTAGCAATTTATGACAAGCAGTATATAAAATAAATTATTGCAGGCCTGCTGAAGGGGCAGGCTTAAGGAGTGATTGGGAAATTGGAAATAGTTATGATGGAAAGGTGCAATGGTGGTGGGATTGGTGTTGGAATATTGAGTTTCTGTAAGAAAACGATGATTCAGTGAAGTTATAAAATTAAAAAAATAATGTATAGCAACATGTAGTAACATGTGGTTTATGAAAATAACTGGACCCATGCAGCCAAACTTATGAAGAGGGGTTCTGTTAGTACACCCATTAATCTAGCACAGTAATCAGAGCTGGTGTAACTCAATTAGGAATGGTAGGAAGAGTCTAGTTTAATGTACCAAATTTAGGTACAACAGGATAAGAAGGTTGTAAGCCAGCAAGTTTATTCTCAATGGTGAAAAACTAAAAGCCTTCCCTCAAAGATCAGGCACAAGACAAGGTTGCACATTCTCACCATTTCTAGTCAATATAATACTGGAAGTACTTGCCATAGCAGTTAGGTAAGAAAAAAATATCAAGAGCATCCAGATAGGGAAGGAAGAAGTCAAACTATCACTATTTTCAGATAGTATGATACTATACTTAGAAAATCCTAAGGACTCTATAAAAAGCTCCTAGCAGGTTGCGGTTGGGAGGGTGGCAGGCAGGAAACTGGGGACATTTGGTGGGAAATGTACATTAGTTGAGAGACAGGTGTTGAAACATTGTATGACTGAAACTGGATCATGAACAACTGTGTAACTGTATTTCTCATGATGACTCAATGAAAAAGAAAGTTGTGGGCTACTGTGTCAGTTAGGTGTGTGTATAATCTCTGGGTGGCCAGGGGAGCCCTGGTGGATCTCCCCATGGTCGCCCAGGTTCTGGTGGTCTTGGGCCGCTAGCCCAGCCGGGGGGTGCACCGTGCCATGGGGCAGACACAGGAGGAAACGAGGGCCAAGCTGGTAGGTTGATCAGTGGCCGTTTATTCCATTCTCCTCAGGCGCCTGTTCCAGTCTCTCTGAGCCCCCTGTTCTAGCCTCACACTGCCCCTCATCCTGTCTCCCCCTATCTCTCCTGCTCATCTGTCCACGCTCCATCTTGCTCCCCTCCCTGCTCTCTCGCCCAACTCCTCCAACTCTCTCCTCTCTCCAGGCCTCATCTCTCCACCCTAGCACTCTGGGCCAATGCTACACCCAGTCCAGTAGCAAATCAACATAAGAAAGCCCTTCCTGACTGCCCATCAGGCTTAAGGGTGGAAACACCACCTACGCCTACTCTTCTCCTCCTTAGTTCAATAACTTAATTAACATCTTAATATTAATTATTTTTGTATGGATACAATAAGAGATACATTGAGGCTTGTAGGGCAGCTCTCCTGGGGACATCTTGCCACAGACTCAGACTACAGTGCTCAGACCAGATTAATCATTCCTAACCCTAGCAGAGTACAAATCTAGTTATTACTTTTTGGATCATGACAGAATTTGCAAATGACCATACTCTTAACTTATAGGTAAGCATTATGATACTTTGGCCAGGCCCATTTTCGATGCCAGGGTAACACACAGCTCACCACTTGCCCTGGGTTCATCCAGTCCCTCATTGGGACCCTGATTTTGGCGGTGCTAGGAAGTTAGGGCACCTGAGGCTTAGTCAAGAGAGCAGGTGTCCAGGAGGTTAATATCACTAAGAATCAATTAATTCCCACGTCACAAAAGCATAGCATTAACTGTCTTCTTGTGCCCATACAAAAAGAAAATGGCTCTGAATTAACTATGCAAAGGACTTAAGGAAAAGAGAAAATCAATATTTACAAGTTAACAGAGCACAAGGAAAGAAATTACAAATAAACACAGAGGAATGGGAGCACTGTGGTGGGAGTAACCCAATAAACCAATGTGATCCTACAGGTATGGATAGTGATGATGTTACCTGGGACAGAAAAACCCAGTGTTCTCTTTGCTGGTTGTAAGATGAGAGCAGGAAGTTCTTACTTCAATATATTTGACTGGAGTTTGCAGTAAAGTTTGTGTGTAAGCAGTCTTGTCTGGAGAGCAATGGAGAGGACTGAATCTTACCCATACAATACTGCAGAACAGGGCTGTGAATAGGGCACTCCTCTTTAATGAGGCTCTTTGTAATGAAACTGGGTCCTATCACCTTTTCCTTTCACCTTTTTTTAGTCCATTTCTTCAGATTGGATTTGAATTCTTGTAAACCTTGACACTTCATCAAAATCTTTTCTATCCAGGAAGTCAGAGGCAGTTGCCGATTTTTAAAGGATGAATTTCTAATCAGTGAAACATCGTATAATAACCTTTTAGATAAAAATACGTTTAAATGTGAAAAATCTAATTTTCACAATTTGATATTATGTAATCAAATGACCTGGATGGCTTTGCTGGGAATGAAGAAACTGATAAGAAGTGACAAGTTATATCCCTCAGTGGAATTCCTAAACCCGACTTAAACAAAAGCACGGGATCCTCAATATTTTTTTAAGTTTCAGAAATTCAAATGTTCACATTTTATATTAATAAATTATTTAATAATTATTGAAGGTTATGTCTTATTAATAATTTTATAGTAGCAAAAACTCCAGTCATATTATATCATGGGGATTAATTAATCTCTTCTCTAAAGGTTTCCCACTACAGGTGGATACTCCAGGGTGGATGATGGCACCTTGAGTGGTCCTGCAAGGAAGCCCTGCTGGAATAATGAGCTCATTTCTTTTCTCAAATCATTGTGGGTAGAGGGTAAAAAATAGACATATAGAACTGGCAATAAAAGGTATCCTGCTTAGAGGAAAGGCTATGTAGACACTGAGACAATCCCACAGGGCCTATAACGAATGTCTCTTATGGCTAAAACCATGTCTCATATGCTTCCTGGGAAACAGATGCAATTAAATTCATGTTCTGTTGGACAATAGCATTGTTGTACTAATTAAATTATCAAGTCCTGTTGAATACTACATGTGTGTATTTAAAACTTTATCTGACACAGTAGTTTCACAAGATTTTAAATGGTAGAAATACACACACACACATGCATGCACACACACACACTTATAGTTGATGCTTAATTCATCTAGAAACCTACTTAACTGATACTTTGAGGCCCAATGTAAAGTAAACTAATAGACAAGCAAAGACAAAAAGTATTGGTTTTAATTTGTTAAAGAAAACATTAAAAATTTCTACTGAATCATTTTATTTGTAATAGAAGTGCTTAAGGCAGAAATATAGGAAGTCAGACATCATGTAGAAAGTTCTTTATTTTAGAATATCTCTTTGTTCCCCTGCACACTGAGATATAGTATCAGGTATCTGAATTTACTCATATTTTATATATGTAACCACAAAATAATGAGAACTATTTTTAATCCATGGCTAATCAAGATAATTTTTACAGTAATGTATGTGCGAGAGACGATTGTTATGTACCTATTTCACTGTATAAAGAAATAGAAGCACTTTTTGCACTAACCATTTTTACTTTCCTGAAAAATACTGGGGTTTACCAAACAGTGCTAAGGAACCCTATTGGTTACTCACCAGAAATTCTCACCTCTGTCATGTGGGCCAGATGCTTCTGTGCATGGCTGAAGGACACCGTGTTGCAGTGTTAGGCACCAGGACAATTTCAGGCAGCACTGAGGGAGGGCAAGGCTTAGACCTTGCCAGACTTCCACCCACTCCAGTCCTGTAAGATATCTCCCTAGCCTTCTCTTAAATTTTTTGTGATATTTCCTGGAATAAGGAAATGCACCACTTAAGACTGTGTAGTGTAGAAGAGCCAGTATTCTTTAATATCTATTACCTTATGGCTATAATAAGATCAGAAAAAATGTAATGCAATAGGTAAATTGTTCTTATTTTTCTTTTGAAATTCATATAGACAGTAAAACAGAGGCAGAGATTTTAGTCTTTCCTTAAAGTTCAGCAAGCAGAGGAGATGTGGATTATAACCAGAGGGATAAAAGAAGAGTTTCATCTTTTAAAAGAAAAAAAAAAAAGATCAGCTTACCACCTGGGGCGGCATTATAATGAGATAACATCCAGGCAGCGAAGTGCACCCAGCCTCACCTCTGAATCTCCCGGTTCATGCAGAGGGACTTGGCTGCAGAGACAGCCTTGGGAGATGGGTGCCTGTGGATAAGGAGAATTCAAGGAAAAGCATCTCGTATATATAATACAGCTCTACCCAGTCTTAGGAAACAAGACATTCTGTTTATTCTCTAGGAAATGCAGAGGCTCTGTTTCTATGGTCTCAAAGGTGGAGTGGGGTGATACTGGTCTGCTCCATAAAGAGAAGATGAGATGGAAAATAGTCCTAATGGTAGGATCAGGGCCTGGCTTTCCAATCATCCTTTTGCACTTAACAAATGCTGACTCTTTTTTTTTTTTTTGCATAATTGACTTTACATTTGATGAGGTGGTACCTGATGTCTTGGTGTGGATTTAGGTCACAGAGAAGAAACAAAAGTCCAAGGCACTGGCCAGAGTTCTAAACAGGAAGGCTGCATTTCTAGGCCAGCTCACCTGAGAGCGCATCTGAACAAAAGTCAGAGCTCAGTGGAAAGTGGAAACAAGGTTTCCTTCCGGTGCTGCAGAAGAAAGGGAGAATCTGGGGTCGATCAAAACTGAACCTAGGAGGTTGGCTTTATGGCAAAGGCTGTGACTGCAATAAGGATAACGAGATGGGAAGATCATTCTGTATTATCTGAGTGGGCCTTAAACCCATGGCTAGGGTCTTTGTAAGAGAGAGATGGAGACGGCACATAAAAACCTGAACCAGGGACTAGAGTTATACAAGTTAAGGACACCAGGGGCCACCAGTTGAGGAAGACCCAAGCAGGATACTACCTAGGTGTTTCTCTGGGGGGAACGTGAACCTGCCTACATCTTTTTTTTTTTTTTTGCTTTTTTTGGGTCATTCACAATGATGCTAAGGGGTTACTCCTGGCTCTGTGCTCAGGAAAATACTCCTGGCGGTGCTGGAAAGACCATATGGGATACCAGGGATTGAACCTGGGTCAGTTGCATGCAAGGCAAATGCTCTACCTGCTGTACTATCGCTCCGGCCCCTGAACCTGCCTTCATCTTAATTTTGATCCAATGAAAGAGATTTTAGGCTTTGGAATTCCAGATTCCTGACAGGAAGAGAAGGCATTTTTGTCATTTTTAAGCCATCCAACTCAGATGATTTATTATAACATCTACCCCTCCTTAACCTTAGAAACACATTAAGAACTCTAAGGACTCCAGATCCCTAGACATCCAGGGTTTAAAAGAGTCATTTCGAATTCAGACCATCTAATGTGTCTTTCTTGATTAAAAAAAAGGCAGCTCTTTGGTAACTAGCCCCGAGTGGCCACAGTCAGGCACTAGGTGTTGTTATTTTGAGTTCTTGAGTCCCAGGCTCCCAAAGTGCCCGTCACTGGCAGCACCAGCATACCCTGGAGTTGAAACAGTGATTTCCAGACCCCACCCTGTCTTAAATCAGAGTCTCTGATGATGAGGAAACAAGTATTCTTATGAACTTGGGAGATGCTGATGTACAAATTGGAGAGCTTCTCTCTCTCTGGGATTCTCTGAGAATCTGTCAAAGTGGATTTCATTCTTTCAGCTCCAGCTGGGGTAATTTTCTCTAAAATCAAAACCATCACACAGTAGGATATCAGTCAATCATGACACAAGAATAAAGCTCAGAGATATGCTACCATGGGGATGAACCTTAAGTACATCATACAAGAAAATAGTAGGCAATTTTGTTTACAGGAAATGTCCAGAATAGGGTAATCCACAGAGTCAGAGAGTTTATGGCTGATGTGGAGTAGGATATAGCACAGCCGGTAAAATGATGGCCTTGCATGCCGCTACCCAGTACAATCCATGGGCTCAGAGCTGGGAGTAAGCACAGATGAGTGTGGCCCAAAATACAGTAACAACAACAACAACAACAACAACAAAACAATAAAAAGTTTACTGCTGGTTAACAGAGGGTTGGAGTGAATGGGAAAAGGCTGCTAAAGGGTACAAGGTATCTTTGGGGTTGATGAAATGCTCTGGAGTTAGATCTGGTGGTGTTTGCAACATTATGAATTTACTAAAAATGAATGAGTTTTATACTTTACAGCAGTTAGCAAGGGGAACAATAAACACAAATAACAGAAAAGCAAATCGACTGGTAAGAATGACCAGAAGTTGAAGAATCATCTCTCTGGGAGCACTGTAAGCCTGACAACAATTCATGGGGTCTTCTCAGTGTCTGTGTTGCAAGCTATAATGCCCAAAAGTAGAGAGAGTATGGGGAATATTGTCTTCCATGGAGGCAGGGGGAGGGTGGGAAAGAGGAGGTATATCGGGATACTGGTGGTGGGGAATGTGCACTGGTGGAGGGATGGGTGTTTGATCATTGTGAGAGTGTAACCCAAACATGAAAGCTTGTAACTATCTCATGGTGATTCAATTAAATTTTTAAAATTTTCAAAAAATTCATGGGATCTTTTATAGGTCCTATTGAGCTCATAAAATTGGATTTTATAAAAGCATATCATTTCTATATAAACTTTATGAACAGCACAAAAAGACTAGAATCAAATTAAATCAATCATCATTCTCCATATAGTCCTCTTTTCTATCAGTTAGTCAACTCTTTTTTTTCATATCTTATCTATTATCTATAATTTCTATCATTTATTACCATCTGTCTTTGATTTGTCACCTATATTTCTACCTGACATATCTATAACCTATCTATCTACCTATGTATCCATTTTTGTCTCCTTCCAGAATTAATTACATTGGGGTCAGACTGGTGAACAAACAATAAAAGTCCCAGACTAAGAAAGTTTTACTTGAAGATTACTAAATTCAAGAGCGTGAGGAATGTTGTTTTAGGAGACTTTGGTGAGAAAGCATGCAAAAAAATTAGTTTCATCTTTTAAAACTGAAAACACAAGCACCCACATATACACACACCTTTTTTTCCTTTGGTTATTTCACTAGCATGCCATTAAATACTCAGATAATCTATGATATGTGTTGAAATGAAATACACACTTGACAGCCCTTTATGCCTTGATATAGAGAAAATTCCCAAATGGAAGCAAGAAGAAACTCACTGTTCTTTGATGACTCATCATTTATCGGATGACCTCTTGCCTCCAGGGAGCTGTTTCTTGAACCACATCCTAAGGGCATTCGATCTCTTTAAAATGTGAACCCATAGTATCCCAATCATTTACAAAGCTTGTTTTTTCTGATGGCACAATCTAGGGTCTATTATGATTAATGATAGGACAAGACCGGGGGAGCTTCAGTTCTATTTTCCTCCTCCTCTACCTCTTATCATTCACTAATGCCCTTCCGTGTAGAGTTCAGAGCTTATTTATTCCAGAGGTCCATTGATACCAGGATGTAGGAATGAAATAGATAAGACTCAAGGGAATTTAAATCCACAAGATGAGATATTTGTCTTCCATTGTCTACTGACACCTGTCCTTTACCCTGATGTTTGCAAAATGAAAACTCACATCCCAGGGCTCTTCCAGGAACAAATGTGACCAACAATGTCCATTTTAATTATTTTTTAAAAAACTAAACAACTCAATTTAAAGATAGACAAATAATATCAAGGTTCTGTCAGAAGAGGCTAGGATGACAATAGATATGCACTAGGTTGCCCATGCAGCTACTTATCCATTTGTGGTCCTGAGCATCCATCAGGGAGCAAGGAAGGCACCCCCAGCTATATCATCATGAAAATTGCTATATCTAAGACAATGAATGGTAACAGAGCAAAAACACACAGAGCCTGAGTGATAGCCCTGGATGCATAATTCACAGTGAGCAGGATTTACTGAGGAGAAGAACCCAGTGGGCACTTGCTGTGTTTCATGGAATGTTATAGGCACAGGGAATCCATGTTTATATTTAAATAATGGAATAATGAAACACTGAAATACTGACCCATAGAAACTATGGGATCTCCCAGAAGACCATAGAATGTTGAGCATTGTGCATCTCATCAAAAGAAATATTTTATATTGAAACTTAATTTTCTGTATCTGAGGAAAAGGCAGTTCACACATGACTTATTGAGAAAGCCATACTCAGTGGGGCACAAGGAAATAAAACTACCTGCCCTGTTCATTTTTATCTGATTTGTCTAATATCTCCTCTTCTAAAATTTTTTCATCATAATTTTTTTCAATTTTTGAAATCCCATTTTTTGCCTTATTATTCTTCAATACGAGTCTATCTTTCATGCATCAAATGTTCTTATATTTGTGAGCACATTTCTATATTTTTGGTTCAGTTTCACTAATCCATATTCCAATTTTTGGAGAGTGATATAAAGAAAAATTGGAGTTTTCAACATTAAAGACTCATAAGTCTTATTGTCTGCTAGAGTCCTGCCTTTGGTTTAGAAAACTTCCTCAGAGCTACCAGCTATTGTTCTTCCATGTGTATTTTTAAATCAGATTGGCAAGTTCCACCAAAAATAATATTGAGCTTTTCATAAGTATTATTATGAATTCACCAAATAATATAAAGATATTAGTCTTTTATGATTTTGAACTATCTTATGAGTATGATATAATTAATTAACCATTTATTTAGGTCATCTTTAATGTCTCCAAATATCTTCAATGTTCTAGAATTTTCTTCATTACTCCAGGTGTCCTCTAGACTTTTCAGATGTAATAAATTCCATCTACTTGGAAAAAACATTTTCTAATTTTTCACTTTTTGGGGGGTGGCTACACCCTGCTCAGAAATTGAGGGCTTATTCCTGGCTCTGTGTTCAGAAATGTCTCCTGGAAGAGCTCAGGTGATCATATGCATTTCCAGGGATGGAACCTGGACCAGCTATATGCAAGACAGAAACCCTACAATTGTAGTAGCTCTTCAGTCTCATATTTCCTAAATTTTTTAAAACAAAAAAATTAAAGGTTTCCAATTTTTTTTTCAGATTCATCTTATATCCAGGAAATCTGATCACATCTTTCTTTGGTTCAATGGTCTATAAAACTTTTGTTTCAGTCACTAAATTTCCCTTGGGGAAAACTGTATCATCCATGATCATTTGGTGAATTTGATTCCATTTTACTCCACTGTTACAGCACTCAAGTTCTAATCCATGTGGGTTACCATTACGATACACACTCCCCAGGCATGCTTTGAAAATGAGGTAGACAGGAGGTTTTTCTACAGACTTATTATGAGGAATGTTATACCACCAACAGACTTATTCAGGGCGAAGTTTGACTTATTCTGGGAGAAGTTTGAAGGTGCATCTCCGTAGCCCATCTGTAGTATATTCTGAGTGGGACCAAGTGAGGGCAAAATGGTGGCTCATATATTGAACATAAGCCTGGGCAGTCAAGTAGGAGATTAGTTCTGGACACAGCTCATCTTCAGAGAACCAGCTGTGAGGACATCTGAGAGAGCTATGATCTAAGGTGAATGGGCTAGATTTGTGACCTGAAGGTGCACCAGCCGCTCCAGACTTGAGGCCTGGTTGCTTCTCCCAGATAAATAGAAAGAGAATACCTGATCCTCCACACAGACTCCTCCAAGAAAGTACAACAGAAAGAATCGTTTCCCACTCAATCAGCTGAGCAGCAATCCCCAAAGTCAGGAAGACATTTCTTGGGAAACTACAGAACATAATCCTCATGAATATAGATGCAAACTCCTTAGCAAAATGTAAGCAAATTGAATCCTGCAACGAATGAATGGTGTAATACATTGATTTAGCATTCAAATTAAATTAACAGAATCATCATATTAACAACAAGGCTTATAAAGATAAGCCATATGATCAGCTCAATAGATGCCAAAAAGACATTTGACAAAATTAAACATGCATTTAAAATTACTGTCAGTAAACAAGGAGTGGAAGAGCATTTTCTTAGTCTGATAAGACATACCCCTGCTCACTTCAGGCAGGAAGACAGAGGTGGGTGGTCTCTTCAGATGGCAACAAAATTGCCCAGAACAGCATAAAGAAGACTTTTTGGCATCATGAGAAGAGGGATAAAAATGCCGGATAAATTCCCACATTTAATAATATGGGAGTACAGATAGAAAAATCCCAGAGAATTCAGTAAAAAAAAAACTAAAAAAGAACTCATAAAATCAAAATGAGTCTAGCTGATTTCACATGGGAAATCAAGCAATATATAAAAATGATCCAAAAATACAGTGACCAAGATACAAAGGCAATCTACAGAATGTGAAAGGATATTCACCCAAAACCCATCTGATAAGGGGTTGATATCAAGGGTATATAAGGCACTGGTTGAACTCCACAAGAAGAAAACATCCAACCCTATCATAAAATGGGGTGAAGAAATGAACAGAAACTTTGTCAAGGAAGAAATAAGAATGGTCAAAATACACATGAAAAAATGCTCTTCATCACTAATCATCAGGGAGATGTAGATCAAAACAACTATGAGATACCACCTCACACCACAGAGATTGGCACAGATCCAAAAGAACAAAAGCAAACACTGTTGGCATGGATATGGGGAAAACGGGACCCTCCTACACTGCTGGTGGGAATGCCGACTGATTCAGCCCTTTTGGAAAACAATATGGACGACTCTCAAAAAATTAGAAATTGAGCTCCCATTAGACACAGCAATACCACTCCTGGGAATATACCCCGGAGAGGCAAAAAGGTATAGTTAAAATGACATCTGCACCTATATGTTCATTGCAGCACTGTTTACAATAGCCAAAATCTGGAAAAAAAACCCGAGTGCCCTAGAACAGATGAGTGGTTGAAGAAACTTTGGTACATGTACACAATGGAATACTATGCAGCTGTTGGAAAAGATGAAGTTATGAACTTTGCATATAAGTGGGTCAACATAGAAAGTATCATGCTAAGCTAAAAGAGTGAGAAAGAGGGAGACAGACAGAAGAATTACACTCATCTGTGGAATATAAAACAACAGGATGGGAGACTACACCCAAGAATAGTAGAAATAAGTACCAGGTTTGCTCCATGGCTTGGAAGCCGGCTTCACATGCTGGGAAAAGGCAGTTCAGATAGAGAAGTGTGGTGGGAGGACCAAGTAAAGTGTGATTGGAGGACCTGCTCAGGATGGAAGAGGCGTGCTGATGGTAGACTATAGATTGAACAATATGGCCACCCAATACCTCCATTGCAAACCACAACACCCAAAAGGAGAGAGAAAACAAAAGGGAATGCCCTGCCACAGAGGTGGAGTGGAGTGGGGGGAGATGGGGTGTGGGAGGGATGCTGGGGTAATCAGTGGAGGAGAATGGGCACTGGTAGAGAGATGGGTACTCAAGCAGTGTATGACTGAAACACAAGCATGAAAATATGTAAATCTGTATCTGTACCCTCACGGTGATTCATTAATTAAAATATAATTTAAAAAAATAAATAAAAATGATTGAGTTTATGTGGTATCTATCATCTTATCATTAGAAAATTAACTTAATGATTTTTATTTTAATTTCCATGGTTTTCAGTATGGTTAATGTCAGGACTTCATGCATAGAGTTCTAACCACACCTACCCCCCAATATTTTCTTTCCTCTACCATTTTCATACCCTGAACGCCTCTCCTACTATCACTGTGTCCCACCGCAGTAAGCTCAGTTCTGTAGACCAGTTCAGTGATTCTGTTGCTTTGGTCCATTTGTTATTCCCTTACTATGATTCTTTATATCCCACATATGAGACAAATCTTTCTGTATCTGTCTCTCTACTCTGGCTGACTTTGCTCAACCTTAAACCTGCCTATTTCATTTGAGATAATGGCAGATTGCATAACTTTGTCTTTTCTTATAGCCAGTAGTAGTCTGTTGTATGTTTATACTACAGTTTCTTTATACAGTCATCTGTTCTTGAACACGTGAGTTGTTCCCTGATTTGGGCTAATGTGAATAGTGCTGTAGTGAACATTAGGAACTAGGTTTTAGCTATTGTGAATAGTGCTGCAATGAACATGTTTTTTATAATATATTGGGGGTGGAGGATTCTTGGGGAAAATGCCAAGAAATGGAATTTCTAGATCATATGGAAGCTGGGTTCTTCGTTTTTTAAGAAGTGAAAAGGGTTGTATCAAGCAATATTCCCAAACAACTGTGTGTATGAGTTTCTTTTCCACCACAACAAGGAAATAGAAAACAATAAAATAAAAACAATTTCATGAGTCAGAAAGAGAGAGACAGACATAGAAAGATTGCACTCATCTATGGTATATAGAATAACAGAGTGGGAGACTAACACCCAAGAACTGTAGAAATAAGTACCAGGAGGTTGACTCCATGGCTTCGAGGCTGGCCTCACGTTCCGGGGAAAGGTCAACTCAGAGAAGTGATCACCAACTACATTGTAGTCGAAGGCCATGTGGGGGAAGGGAGTTGCGGGCTGAATGAGGGCTAGAGACTGAGCACAGCGGCCACTCAACACCTTTATTGCAAACCACAACAGCTAATTAGAGAGAGAAAACAGAAGGGAATGCCTTGCCACAGTGGCAGGGTGGGGTGGGGGGGAGATGGGATTGGGGAGGGTGGGAGGGACACTGGGTTTACGGGTGGTGGAGAATGGGCACTGGTGAAGGGATGGGTTCCCAAACTTTGTATGAGGGAAGTATAAGCACAAAAGTGTATAAATCTGTAACTGTACCCTCACGGTGATTCTCTAATTAAAAATAAATAAATTAAAAAAATAAAAAAATAAATAAATAAAAAAAAAAACAATTTCATTCACACTTATGGCTCAAAAGTTAAGAACTTGGGAGTCAGCTTAACAAAATAGATTAAACATATATAAAGGAAATTATAATTATAATGATAACAATTAAAATCTAAAAAACTATAATTTACTGCTAAAAGAATGAAAAGAAGAAAATAAATAAAAATTAAAAATACATTCCATGTTCATGGATTGAAAGAATTGTCAAATCAATGATTCTTCCTGAAGCAATATACAGATTCAATGCGATTCTTAACAAAAAAAATTTAAAATCATTTTCAAAGACATATATAAGTGCTGCTGAAATTTAAGACTTTTCTTTTCCCAAGTTAAAATTACATGTTAATGCTATGGTAGTCGAGATATACAGTACTAAAATAGACAGACTCTCAGACTACTGTCTTAGAATTGATATCCCAGAGATAGATCCTCTGGTGTATGGACAGCAAATCTTTAACTGGGATTATTAAAGGGATTAATAATATGAAGAAGAGCAAGGAAACCCCATTCAACAAATGGTCTTGGGAAAACTATTTGGCCATGTGTAAAAAAAAATAACTCAGGTCCTTATCTGACACCGTGCACAAAAGCCAATTCTAAATGGATTAAGATATCAACATCAGAATTGAATCCATAAGTTATGCTGAGAAAAACATAGGCAGAACCCTTATAACATTGAATCTAGAGACATCTTTAATGATACAATGACCTGACCAATCAATGAAAGCAAAGATAAACAAGTAGGATTACATCAAACTAAGAAGCTTATGTACCACAAAAGAAGTGATGACCAGAATAAAAAGAATAAAAAGACATCCCACAGAGAAAAACTTTGCCCATTATTCATCTGATAATAGGTCTATTATGTATGTGTGTGTCTAATACAAGAAGAAAACAATCAACCCCATTTAAAAAGAGGATAGGAAATGAACAAAAGACATATAGATGGTCAATAGGCATGTGAAAAAAGTGCTCATCACTCTGCATCACTAATCAAATCAAAACGCAATCTCTTCACACCAATGATACTGGTGCACATTCCAAAAAAACAAAAACAGCCAATGTTGGCATGGAAAGTGAAGTTTAGATACACCATGGAAAACAACCACAATGTGAAAAGTTGGGAGAATCTTGTCCAGAGCTTGTGGTCAGCACTGACCCAGATGAACAAGGTTCTTGATCAGTCTTGAGGGTCCAGTTTTGCACAAAGTCACATTGACCTCCAGTACCACTGAGGGCAGATTTCTGCTCACGATCAGTTAGAAAGTGCTACCCTGTGGAGTGCTGCCAGCTCCTCAGTGTCTCCTTCTACTAGGCAGAGGCTTTAATCCAGCCCACCTCTGAGAGATTGAGCCATTGCCACCCACAGGTGCAAATCTTGATTTCCAGGCAGGAAGCCATTGAAATTCCACCTTTCTGTTATAAATCCCACAATACTGAGACCACTTGTTTTGGGGGAGGTGTTCTCTGTAACTGTCTCTGCTTCAGTGGTCTCTCTGTATCTTCCCTGTCAATCTTTTCTTTTTCTAAAAGACTCTCTGTTACTTGAAAATACGTTGAACATACAACTATATATCATTAGAGGGTTGTTTTAGATACATTTTGCTATTTATTTAAGAAAACAGTTCAATTTTAGAATTAAAAATTACACAGCAATTCAAAACTGAGCATAGTTTTATGTTTGGAAATTAAAAGATCAGTGGAAAAAGAGGAAAAGATCATGATTTTTCTTACCTTACTCTTTGGGGCATAGTATGTTCTTTAAATGAGAATGAAATTGTATTTCTCTTCATTTTCAGACCTAAAAATATGGGAATACTTGTCATCCTGAAATGACTTAATTAAAACCTTTTATGAGTATCCTCTATATTTTGTAATTGTTGGAAGGTTAGCTAAAATTGAAACAAATTGTTCCCCTTCCTATTAAGATGATAATGTTGCTGTGCATTCCCATGAAAAATAAGAAAACCAACCACTCCTTATTAAAGTACCAATGTAGAAACTGTTAATTAAAGCTTATTGGGTTTTATGATAATTGTCTCTTTCCTATTTTTTCCAATAACAAGACAATTTAAACCTCATGGATAATAAGACATTGTGAAATAATAGGTAATTATAAAAGAAAAAAAACATTGGTTTAATTCATGCCAAAGATTTTTTTCAGATCAATCTGATTTCTAAAGTCAGATGTGTTTTCTAAAACAAAGGACAATTTCACGTGATCCAATGCATTTTAAACAAAGAATATTTTTATTTGATTCAATGCAACTAGATTTTTTCATGCACAATGAAGCATAGAGGAGAAATTAGTTACCTATTAATTAGCTATTGAAGACAAATATCTTCTTTTGAGAAGAAGGTACTTGTATTGGCTATAGAACGTCCATTTGTTCCCTAGCAATTTTTGTAAATTCAATCTTTCTTTTATCCAGGATAAAGTAACATGATGTGATTTTCTTCTATCTTTAATTAGGGAACTACAATAAGATAAATTCATTCTATTTTTTTTCAATAGAGAACTACAATAAAGTGATTCTATTTTACTTTATGTTAGGGTTCTAGAAGGAAACATGTGGCTGGTTAGAGGCTCTGATGGATTAATTATGAGGTTTAATGAGTGTTCAGCCTGGCTAATTCCTAAATAAATCTGAGATGTGTTACTTAAACTTATTTTATCTTTGAGATATGTCACTAGCAAAGCATCTCCTTTCCCTAAATTTAGTAATAAACCTCCTTAATAGTCACCTAGTTAAGGACTTTTTCACTGTCAGAATCATTACCTGTCTGAAACACAAACTGATGTGGCGTCTCAGATGGTGAGAATCCAGAGCAGCTATGCTGAGGAGAGTCCTGGCTCTATTCATAGAAGGGGTTTTAATGGGCCTTCTTTGGGTACCATATGCATACACTGGAAAGACCTTCCTTACTTGAGGTTCTGTCTTCTTTCACTGAAAAACCACTGAGCCTCTGATCAGTATTATTTAAATCTAGTAACAAGTCTCACAATGAAGATGTTACTGATGCCCACTCAAGCAAATCGATGAACAACAGGACAGTGCTTCAGTGCTACAGTCTAGGAATAGGGATACAGAGATATCTCAGACATGTTAAGGCCTTATCAACTATATATATATATATATATATATATATGATATGCCAAAAACAGTAACAACAAGTCTCTCAATGAGAGACGTTACTGGTGCCCGCTCGAACAAATCGATGAGCAACGGGATTGTGGGGGACCGGGACCCTGGGAAAAGGAGAACTTAGCCATTTCCCCAGACAGGGAGTGCCCACCAAGATATTGTATTATGTAACAGACATCCTGTACCAAGGGCGAGACCCACAAAGATGACAGGCATATCATGTTCCAGTCTGCTGATCCCCCCTTACGCAAATGCCCCGCGAATGCCCCGCGTGATCCACCTTGGCCCCCTCGCAAAAGCCTTGCCCCTCAGCCTATATATTCTGTAAACTTTCCTTCAATAAACGAGACCTTGACAACAGTTCCTTGCTTGGTCTCCCTCTTCTTTCTCGCCCTTGCTATTTCAGGTAGCGCCTCTTCAGACCCTGGAATAACTTAGTCCCGCGGGACGGGACACGGGATGACAGTGACAGTGAAATGAACAAAAGATAGCATGATTTTGTTTCATTTGTTTTGTTTTGTCTGTTTGGGACCATGCCTGGCTGAGCTCAGGATTATTCCTGGCTCAATGCTCAGAAATCATTCCTGGCAGAATTCAGGAGACCATATGTGGTACAGTATGAACCCAGGTCAGTCTTATGCAAGGTAAGCATCCGACCGGCTGTAGTATCTCTCTGGCCGCACATTTAACCAGTGAAAAGCACCAATAGAACAAGTACTTCTCACAAATCTTATTTATGACCAAAATCATTCCAAGTACATTTTTTTGCTAATTAAAAAGGTACTGTTTTTGTGTTTTACTTTACTGTGTCAAAATATTTAGAATATTTTAACTCAAGCCTTAAAAATATGTATCTACAGTATGGTATTGAATAAGAAAAACTTTAACCAGGGAAAAAAATAAAACAATACTTATATATTTTAATTTGGAAATAAGTGAACAGATGTGTGGATTTAAAACTTATTCATGCATTTGAGTCAGATTTCCCTAGGCATGAATTAAAAATTGAGGTCCTAGATTAATTTATTTAGGGCTCCCTCTATAGATTGCACACGGAAAATTAGGAAAAAATGTAATTGAAGTGTAGCTTTAAAGGGAGGGAAATGCATGTATGTTAAGAGCTATATGAAACAAGTTTAGCTATTGTCTGCAGAAATTTTGCTTCTTCATGTCACTGTCACTGTCTTCCCGTTGCTCATCAATTTGCTCGAGCGGGCACCAGTAACATCTCCATTGTGAAACTTGTTGCTACTGTTTTTGGCATATCGAATATGCCACGGGTAGCTTGCCCAGCTCTGCCATGTGGGTGAGATATTCTCGGTAACTTGTCAGGCTCTCCGAGAGAGGCAGAGGAATCGAACCCAAGTCGGCCACGTGAAAGGCGAACGCCCTACCCACTGCGCTATCGCTCCGGCCCTTTGCTACTTCATAGCGATATTTAAATAGCTTTCTTTTAAAATAAAAATTCAATCCAATATAAAAATGCATATCTAAACCAAAGTTTTAAGAATTAGAAATTAATATACGTTAAAAATATTGCACTACTAGAATATTGAAAAGAGTGTCTCCTGTGCAAAAGACAGAGCCCTGTTCTGCCCGGCTCCTACAGAATAAATTGAACAGTGTCTAATAGTACTTTCTCAAGGCATTGAAGAAAGTCCTGGGAAATTTGAAGGATCTACAGAGCTACTAGAGTTAAATTAAGTTAGTATAACAATAAAATGATTAATTTTCTTTGTTGTTGAGGCTGTTGGTGATGCTCAGGGGTTTACTTCTGTCCCTGCACTCAGAAACTATTCCTGGAAGTGCTCAGGGGACCATACGCAATGCTGAGGATGGGACCAGAGTCAACTTCATGCGAGGAAAGTGCCTTACCCACTATACTATACTATGGCTCAGACATATGGTATGGGATTTTTTTCCCTTTCATTTAAGTAGGGAACCTTTTTATTTTAGGTGTTGTTTCTGTAACAGTGTACAAAGTTTTTAGTTTGACATCATACAATTTGCTCATTTTGCTTCTGTTTTCTTTCTCTATGTAATTAAGTTACTGAACTCCATTATTTGCCACATCTGAAGTCAATATGAAGATTTCTGCCTACGTTTTCCTTTATTATTTCGTGTAATATTTAGGTCAATATTTATCAATTTTGAACAATTGTGTATGGTATGAAATAGGATTCGACTTTGTCTTAGCCAGTGGCTAGCCCTTTTTCCCAACATCATTTTCTGAAGAGAATTTCTTTCCTCCACTTGATGTGCTTAGCTCATTTGTCTAAGGATTTATTTCTGGACTCCGAATTCCACTCCATTAGTCTAAAAGTCTGCTTTTATTCCAGTACCACACTGTTTTTATAGCTATAACTTTATGGTATGGTTTAAAATCATGGCCTAAAATGCCTCTTTACTTTTTTTTCAAAATTACCTTGGCTATTTGGAGAGATTTATGCTTCCATATAAATTTAAGTAGCATTTACTCTATGTCTTTTAAGAACACAGAATTTAGTAAGAATTGCATTGAATTCTCTTGGATCAGATAAGAATTTACCAGTGTCAATTCTTCTAATGCATAAACATGGGAAGTAGTTCCATTTTTATGTCTTTTGTTTCTTTTATGTATAACTTTAATTTGATTCCCTTTAATTTGTTTTTCTTCCCTGATTACTATGCCTAGTATTTCTAATATTATACCAAATAATAAAAGCAAAAGTGGATATCCTTGAGTCTAATTTAAGAGAGAAGGCTTTCAGTATTTTGCCATTCTGATAAAATGTTAACTGCAGATGTTTGTATATAGCATTTATTAAATTTTGTAAATTCCTGCTGTTGACATTTTTTCAGTTTTTATTTTTTATTTTGAAGTATCTGATGAGTGTCATCATTGGACTAGAGCAATAGCACAGCAGATAGGGTGTTTGCCTTGCACACAGCCATGCTAGTCTCGATTCCTCCATCCCTCTCAGAGAGTCTGGCAAGCTATCAAGAGTATCCCACCCATACAGCATAGCCTGGCAAGCTACCCATGGCGTATTTGATATGCCAAAATAGTAACAACCAGTCTCACAATAGAGACATTACTGGTGCCTGCTCGAGAAGATCGATGAACAAGGGGATGACAATGCTACAATGCTACTTTGAAGTATCATGATTTGCAACTGACTGTCGTTGACTCAGGATCCTCTCCTAAGCAACTCTTCTCCCCTCCACTTCCCTTCTTTTTTCTTTTTAAAAAAATTTTTACTAGTGAATCACCATGAGGTACAGTTATAAACTTATGAACTTTCATGTTTGCATCTCGTTTACATCCCTCCACCAATGCCCATTCTCCTCCACCAATGTTCCCAATATCCCTCCAACCACACCCACCCCAAACGCCATCACCCTACTTCCCTTCTTAATCACAGTTTTGTCAACCAGTTCCCAGGTTCTATCTCAGGACAGTCTTTGACTGGCTCACTTTTTAAAATCAAGAATAGGCTTCCTTATATTTGAAACATCTTAATATTTCTCACAGAGCTGCTTTAGAGGTAATGAATGATTTATCTGCTGTTTGTCTGAAAATATTTAATTTTTTTTGAAATCTCTCCATCACATTTGTATGTTAACCTGGAAACAGAGAATAATTGATTAGAGATACAATGCATTTGAGTCTTTAGATACAGTTCCAACCATTTCCTTCAGGTCTGAAGAGGTTCATTTAAGAAATCTGATGTGGGCACTCCACAGGGTGGCCACACTTTTGTGTGGCTGCTCTGCTGCTGATCAACCACGATCCGGAGGCCAGCTAGACTACTTTTGGTCCCAGCAACTGCTTGCAGCCATGTCTCTAGACTGTGAACTAAGCCATTGCCCCATGCTGCCCCAGGAAGGGAAATGATGCAACTTCTAACATAAATCTCCCTGGACTTAGTTACTAAAATACTAAAATACAGAAATCCCAGACCGTGAGGCCTTGATAGACTTCATATCTCTTCATTCTAAGCAATGGAAAATTAATTATCAAATGCTTCCTTGTCAGTAGAGCTGTTTTTTTGGAGGGAAACTCCAACAACAATAGTGAGTTTTGTGTTGAAATATGGAATGTAATCAAGGTAAAGAGAAAATGAAGTGAAATTTATCAGCTAAGCAGGTGGGGGTAGGGAGGTGGGGGGTTGGGAGGTATACTGGGATTTTTGGTGGTGGAATATGGGCACTGGTGAAGGGACAGGTGTTCGAGCATTGTATAACTGAGACACAAGTCTGAGAACTTTATAACTTTCCACATGGTGATTCAATAAAATAAATAAATTTTTTAAAAAAAGAAATCTGATGTAAACTTTTAGGGGTTTCTTTATACGTGAGTCTGCTATTTTCAAGAGTATATCTCTTAAATAAGCATATATCTTACTTTTAAGTGTGTGTCTCTTTTTGAGTATATCTTTTTTAAAAAGTATATATATATTTTTAAAACAGTATATCTTTTTGAGTATATATCTTATTTCTAAGAGAATATTTCTATTTTATTGAGAGCCTATTTCTATACCAAAAGCATACATCTTTCTGTTTTTAAGAGTATAGTTCTAATTTTTGGAATTTGCCAATTTGATTAGAATTGTTCTGATGTTATTCTGTTTGGAACTCTTTTGGCTTCCTGGACTCAGGTAAATATTTCCTGCTTCAAACTGAGGAAAACCTCAGTTATTATTTCTTTTTTTTTTCTTTTTGGCTCACACCTGGCAACACACAGGGGTTACTCCTGGCTCTGCACTCAGGAATCTCTCCTGGTGGTGCTCAGGGGACCATATGGGATGTTAGGAATCGAATCCGGGTCAGCCGTGTGCAAAGTAAACGCCCTACCTGCTGTGCTATTGCTCCAGCCCCACAATTATTATTTCTTTCATGAGCAATTCTTTCCTCTCTTCTAATGCTGGGCCCAAAGTCACTGGTTCAAGTTATGGTTCCTTTCCCCCCAACTTTCCCAAGAAAATTATAGATAGGATACCTTTCATGGCATGAAATATTTATAATATAATCTTTTATATCTAAAGCTGTATTTGGTCTAATGGACCAGATTTAACTCAAGTTTTCACTTACCTTAGTTAGACACACTGTCTTTTCTTTTACAAGTTTAATACTCAATTATGTGTTTTACATAATTTTACACTGTCTATTAGAACATACTTAATGCATTTTGCCTAAAAATAACTAGGTAGATACAGTTCAATTTGTAAAATCTTCTAAAATAGAAGCTTTCTTTTATATAGACAAAATGATAATAAAAACTTTCTAAGAAAAGTCTCAAACTTTGGAATTCAAATAAATTAGTGATTAAATTTAGATATGTTCAGGTCTCAAAGAAGATTGTGGGTTAGTGAAAGGTAGGTAAGTTAACGTGTTTGAATGATATCACAGGCATTTATAATTCAAAGTGTTTCTTCCTTATGAATAGTACCCAAAGTAAGATTCCTTTCTAGCTGGATGGTCCTAACATAAAGTAAATTCTGACCACAGTCTTTCAAAATGTGATCTACTTGTTTCTAAAAAAGTTTCTGATTTCTTGGGTACAGCAAAATACAGAGTTTAGATTATGTCACAGCCAATAATATGGACAATTAATGAGATTGTTATAATTTGTCAAACCTGAGAAATAAGAAGAGTAATATCTTCTGGTGAAGGCTTTTATGGGATAATCTAATAACTAGACAGCAGTCACTGTAGTCTCTCTCTGTTTACTGAAATACAATAAAATAATTGGCATTCTTTTTTTCTGTACTTTTTCAGCTAATACCTCCCATTAATCAATCTCTCCTTCCTTCTTACATTGGGTTTAGGTTTTTTACATCATCATCATCCCGTTGATCCTTGATTTTCTCAAGCCTTCTCAGTATTGTCTCCATTCATCCTAGCCCTGAGATTTCAGAAACCTCTCTTTACTCATCCTTCCCAACAGTGCCTCATTGGAGGCTCTTTCAGGGTCAGGGAAATGAGACCCATCATTGTTACTGGTTTTGGCATATGACTATGCCATGGGGAGCTTGTCAGGCTCTCCATGCAGGCAGGAAACTCTCAGTAGCTTGCTAGGTTTTCCAAGAGGGAGAACTAGGCTATAATATGTCACGCAGCTGCGCGCTTCCAGGAGTTTGGTTTTATAGTCTCTGGATGTTGGCCATTGATGGGATTACACGGCACCAGGGGCAGTTTCTGGGTGTGACCGCCTAGCTACTGGAAAGTGGGGGATCTGGGTGGAAGAGGCCAGTCCCGATCCGAACAGGCTTGGAGATCTCAGCCCCGGGTCCCGCACACCAAATTCTGGTATCTGAGAGGTATCTCAATAGCCATGCTTACAAAGAGACTAAAAATGTGTGTAATCACCAGATTTCATATATTTCATTTTAAATATATTTTCTTATAAATGTATTTACTTCTGTTGTTCAGAATAATAGAGGCAAAGTAAATAGATCATAATATCACTGTCATCCCATTGTTCATCGATTTGCTCGAGTGGGCACTAGTAACATCTCCATTTGCCCTAGCCCTGAGATTTTAGCAGCCTCTCTTTACTCGTCCTTCCCAATGGTGCCAGCATTGGAGGCTCTTTCAGGGTCAGGGGATGAGACCCATAATTGTTACTGCTTTTGGTATATTGAATATGCCACGGGGAGCTTGCCAGGCTCTGCCGTGATATCATAATATATATTCAAAAATAATTGTTCAATGAATAAAGAAATAGCAGTGTTTTTATACTAAGCAAAATACTTTTGTAGACTATCTTTCATCATCTTTGCAATACAATCAAAATCTATATTGCTTTAATTTCTGTGTTTAATTTTATGATGATAATGTATAAAACTTCCCTTGGGGTTTTCCCATTAAATCTTCTACTAATTCTGGGAATGTCTGGTGTCTCCTGAGACTGACTCCTTCTCAGACATCTGTTTTAAAGAGAAATCAAAATCATTTACAAATTCAATTAACCAATATCTTTTCTTCTTCACATAGTCTTTACACACACAAAAAAAAAACCCTAAATTTTAGGGCCTAGTACCCCAAAGCATTAAGTTCTATTTTCAGAATGTTTTCCATTGAAAGGTAGTAAAGTAAAAGTGGTACTAATTAGCAACTGAGAATTACAGGAGTCAACTGGAAACCCAGGAGATGTGAGATCCACCAGTGTTCACTGAGCTGTGAATATCACTGTATCTCTCAAATGACTCTCCAATCACTGAACTTCTCTTTGTTTGAATTTCTCTCTGTTTTCTCAATATTTATTTCATTTCTCTTCTACTTTGCTTCTTAAATATATGGATAATAGGGGTCATAACTGCTTTCCAGGAAACAAATTCATTATTTATGCTCTAGCTTTTTCATACTCAAACTATTGACTATTGCATAGGTCTTTAAATAGCTCTGAAGTACCTTTTAAATAGCTCTATTTTTCACTAGTTCCTCCCCCTGGTACTATCCATTCATAATCTACGTGCATCTTCTTACATGAACTTTCAAAATCTACTCTCCATCTCAAATACTAATTTTCATACACAATTTTATTTTTTCAGATAAGTGTCCCCACTATCTATCCAAGAAATATAAATTAGAATTGACTTACCATTAAATTAATTATTTAGGCAGCAGACCCATAATTTTCATGGTTAATTTTGTCTTTAGGATGAGGTTATTAAAATAGTCATTCTGATTAATTCAATAGAAAGACAAACATTGTGTAACCTATAGTACCTGAGGCATGTAAATATGAAGGCATGCAAATATGAGGCATGAAGATATGAAATCACCAAACAGGATAATTCCAAATAGCATAGCTACCAGCTTGTTATAGGTTCGGGCCTCTAGGAAAGTCACCTCTGTGATTTGTCTCAAAGTGATTTCAAACACCCACAAGGAGTTGAAGCAGCCTCCGTAGACTCATATTCTCTGATGAATGATGCATCATCAGTTTGTGCTGTGACTTAGAGCCAAAGGGTATTCAGTAATGAGGACCTTCTCTACTACCATCCCTTCGTTGTTGTTGCTGTTATTGTTTTGAATCACCATGAGATACAGTCGCAAACTTTCATGTTTGAGTTACAATCATACAGCAATAATGTTTGAGTTACAATCCTACAATAAATAAACATCCATCACTCCACCAGTGCACATTCTCCACCACCAATCTCCCCAGTATACCCTTCCTTTCCCACCCTCTCCCTGCCTCCATGGCAGACAACTCCCCCCACATTCTCTCTCTACTTTGGGGCGTTATGGTTTGCAATGCAGATGCTGAAAGGTTATCATGTTTGGTCCTTTATCTATTTTCAGCACACATCTCCCATCCCAATCGATCCCTCCAAACATCATTTTCTTGGTGGTCCCTTCTCTTTTCCAGCTGCCTTCTCCCCCACTCATGAGTCAGGCTTCCAACAATGGAGCAATCTTCCTGGCCCTTGTGTCTACTATCCTTGGGTATAAGTCTCATATTATGTTATTTTATATTCCACAAATGAGTGCAGTCCTTCTATATATGTCCCTCTCTTTCTGACTCATTTCACTTAGCATACCATCCCTTTGTTAATTCATGAAACCGGCACTCTTCCATTTTTTTTATAGAGGAATGGTCTTGTATTGAGGGTGAACTATATTCTGTTAATGGATCTATTTTGTGAATATAACAGAGAAATGTAGTGAGTGAGCCCAGAAACAGAATGGACCATGAAAAGAAATTAGATAATTTTTATTTATCAAAAGATAATGTTGGGCTGGAGTGATAGCACAGCGGGTAGGGCATTTGCCTTGCATGCGGCTACCCGGGTTCAATTCCCAGCATTTCATATGGTCCCCTGAGTACAACCAGGAGTGATTCCTGAGTGCAGAGCCAGGAGTAACCCCTGAGCATCGCCGGGTGTGACCCAAAAAGAAAAAAACAAAAGATAATGTCCCAGATGAGGCCCAAGGATGGTCTGGGGGAAGTATCAGTTTTTTCTGAAAGATCAGGAAAGTCTTCACAATCTACCTGGATTGAAATCTAAACAGAGGGTCAATTGGATTAAAGCAGGTATTAATCAAAGGAAAGCAAGTTAGTAGGCACCGGATGTGAGTGTACATGGAGGGTGTGAATGTGAATAGAAATGGAAGCCTGAATGCGGATGGAAAGGTACTAAGCTTGAATGATGAAGAAGGCTATAAAGTTGATGGAGGAAAGCAGTGAGGGTGGTGATGGATGAGGTGAGCATAGATGATGAAAAGGCTTCAGTGTGGAGTGAGTATGGATGGAGAGAAGCTCATTACAGATGATGGAGGCTTGAATACAGATGGAGGAAGCCTGCACTGTGGGCAGGAACTCCTGACTACATTGTTGAACACAACGAAAGACGTAAGATGCTTGAGGATGGAGGCCAACGAGCTCAGATAAATTCTTAAATTGTATGCTGTTATGTGAGATTCCTTGAAGCTAAGAAACATTCTTAAAAGATAAATACTGGTCATCTTCCTGGTTGTTTTATAGATATCTCTGTGTAACTAATCAGGTAAACTGTTGAAATCAAAACAACCCTTCCATAGATACTCTTTTTTGGTCTCTCTCTCTCTCTCTCTCTCTCTCTCTCTCTCTCTCTCTCTCTCTCTCTCTCTCTCTCTCTCTCTCAATTCCTACCTAACATACAGGTGATATACGATGCCAGATTTTAATGGAAAATACAATGTAGCAATCATTCTACATACAGATGAGCAAAACCAAGCCACTGCGGAGAAATCCTCACTCATCAAATGCTATTGGGGCAGAGACTTGAATTTTAGTTTGAGTATTTGGGATAAGAGAAAATTACCAAGAAGGAGCAGTTGCTGAGAAGGTCTTGAAAAGTGCTGAGGTTTTGAAGAGGAGAGAGGAAACTTGTGGCTTCATCAAATAAAAAACAGGACAGAGTGGCAACTGTAGGACTGACCAGTTTGTCTCCAGGGCAGTATTTTAAGAACTGGCTTAAGAACTGTCATTTGGTATAAGCCAAGTGACACGATATGATTAATTTTTAAAAATAGATATTTTTAATTTGCATTCATTTTCATTTTCCCTACTTTACTAATGTGCAAAATGCTTCAATTTTCCTAGTTCTTTGCCTTTGGAAAAATTCCCCTTTTATTCAAAGTTAGGGTAAAATAGCAAATCCTTGGAAAATTTTCTTGCAATCAGAATTGATCATGCAACTAGTATGTTCATTGAAGCACTGTTCACAATAGCCAGAATCTGGAAACAACCCAAGTGCCCAAGAACAGATGACTGGTTAAAGAAAATATGGTACATCTACACAATGGAATACTATGAAACTATTATAAGATATGAAATACTAAAATTTGCATATAAGTGGGTGGACATGGAGAGTATCGTGTTAAATGAAATTAGTCAGAAAGAGAGCGACAGACATAGAATGACTGCACTCATTTGTGGAATACAAAGTAGCATAATAGGAGACTAACACCTAAGGACAATAGAGATAAGGGCCAAAAAGATAATGGCACAGTTTGGAAGTTGGCCCCATGTGCTGGGGGAAAAAGCAGTTGGGATGGAGAAGGAACCATTAAGTCAATGATGGCTGGAGGGATCTCCCAAGATGGAATATGCCTGCTGAAAGTGGACCAAGGACCAAACATCATGGCTCTTAGTATCTGTATTGCAAATCATAACACCCCAAATTAGAGCGAGAGTAAGAAGGATTGTACCTGCCACAGAGGCAGGGAGCGGGGTAGGGTGGGGTGGCAAGAGGGACACTGGAAATAATGGTGATGGGAAATGTGCACTGGTGGAGAGATGAGTGCTCAAGAATTGTATGACTGAAATATAATCATGCAAATTTGCAACTGTATCGCATGTTGATCAAATAAAACTTATTTTTTAAAAAAATCACCCACTTTAAAAAAAAGATAGCCCTGATGGTCTCCAGTATTGTAGGGTCCAATCACCCCGCCCTCACATTGAACGTCAACCTGGCCATGTACTGCTGGAGTGGCCCCCAGAGCCCCTGAGCACGGCTTGGGAGGCAGATCAAAATACTCGGCAATTAACATTAATCCTGGTAAAACTACAACGGCAGCACTTATTTCTTCTGCCTGACCTCAACCATGGTTTCTGAGCTGCTCCTTTCTCACTCCGCATATTCGCTATGATCTTCTCCCCACCCCACACCCTCCTCCCAACCACCTACAGCTTGTTAACAAATTTCCACAGAGTCTTTGCTGAGAGTCATCTGCAAAGTCCTTGGGCACAGATTCACCATTTCACTTAAATATTACTCCTGTGGAGTGGCAAATTACAACTTGGCAAATTATCACAGCACTGTCATCATCAAAAAGCAATTATGAAGAAGTCAATAAAGCTTGTATCATTAAATGAACTCAAAACATTCATGATAGAAATATGATTTTCTGAATTTACTGTCCATCAGACCCTGAAGTACTACAAAAAAAAAATACTGAAATAAGCCACAGCATGATTACTCAGTCCTAATTATCAGAAGGACTAAGTGTAAATTTTAATTCATGCCCAAGATTCCCATGTTATAAATAATTAGTTATGATATAATTTAAAAATTTACATCACAGACTCATAAGTTGGTAATATTCATTCCAGTGGGTTGTAATTTTATTTTAAAAATCTCTGTAGGTCTAAATTGCACAAGTTAAAAGGTACATGCCTTTTTGTTCCAGTTGCATCACAAAACATAGAACTACACAAGGAGAGCTCTGTTTCTATGGGCTTGTAGTCTTCTAACCAGGAGGTCTTGCCAGGACCACTTTCTCTTTTTATTTTATTTTATTTTATTTTTAGAAGTTGTTCACAATAATTTATTACATGTAATATTCCAACACCAATCCCCCCACCATTACACCTACCCAAACCATATTTCCAATGTTTCCACCCCACTCCCAAACCCTGCCCCCAAAGCAGAATCTAAAAAATGTACTTTGTATTGCTTATTATGAATAGTCTGCTAAAAATAATCCCAAAAAGTTTTCTTAGAGGAAAGTGTGCGAAGATTGTTGTATCTCACTCTGGAGCCAGTAAGCCCTTGTATAAGAGATCACCAATATATAAAATGTTGCAGCTGCATGCTCTAGGAATTCTAAAATTTTAAATATGGTTATACAACTGAGGTTAATTTAATTTTAATTTTTTTTAAATGGATGGTGACTTTGGAGTCCAGAGTCATCTCTGTGCTGTATAGTTCCACGTTGCTCTCTTCTGAGCTCTCTATTTGTGCATCTCTGGATCACAGCTGTTAAGGAGCTTAACTGGTACCAGAGGCAGTTTCCTGGGTGTGACTGCCAGGCTACCAGAAGCACAGAGATATGTGGGAGTTTGCCCATTCCAGACCCCTTTTAATCACACTTCCTGTCCGTCACAGTATCCATGAAGGCCACAGGACATGGGCTTGGTATCTCCCAGGCTCATAGCTGAGTCCTGGCCGTCCCCTTTCATGACTGATGGACAGCAAGGCAGATGTGTCCTCACCACATTGCTCTGAAACATGAGAATCTTGGGACCCCAGTAATGCACTTCTACTCCTTGCTTCTTCATCACCAGACTATTTTCTTTATTTTCCCCAGCCAGGTCTTATATCTTTCTTTCCATTGATTCTAGAAGCCCTCAATAAATCATATTTTATTTTAGTGCTTTTGAGTTTAACTTAGGTTACCAATTACTTAAAATATCTATAGCTGTTCAATCAATGTCTTTATAAACCTCATAGCTATACACACACACAGACATCCCACAGATGCACATATACTGCACACATGTACTGATACATATGTACTGGAGCGATAGCACAGTGAGTAGGTGTTTGCCTTGCACGCAGTTGACCCGAATTCGATTTCTCTGTCACTCTTGGAGAGCCCAGCAAGCTACTGAGAGTATCTAGCCCCCACCACAAAGCCTGGCAAGCTACCCGGGACATATCAAAAACAGTAACAAGTCTCACAATGGAGACATTAGTGGTACCCGCTCAAGCAAATCAATGGCAACAGGATGACAGTGACACGTACTGATAACATACCATCACTCACTCACTCACACACACACACACATAAATATTGTAAGCTCTTCAGGAACCCTCGATTTTGTTTGGTGGGTACATCCTTAACATTCTGAGTCTTCTGTGGTTCATCTTCTTCACAATATATTTATTGCCAGCACTTCAGCTTCTGTCACATCTTCTCTCTTCCCTATTCTAAAATGTAAATTGCGATTATATAGTTTATGACTTTGAAAATTAGATCACTGTTTCTTTTTACTTATTCCATTTAATAGCATTTTTCTTCTACAAGGTATAGGTATTTCAATTATAAAATTGTCCCAGCAAACATGTTAGAGTGTATTGTTAAAATTCTGTTCTCAGTGCTATAGACAGGGAATTTCTGTGCCCTTGAACTGGCTGTGACACCGGCTCACAGGAGCTAACTCTTAAATTTCAGATTTCCCACTAGCTGATTGCTATTTTTAAAATGAAATTGTCTGCATTCCAATTAAATAACTTATATTAAAAGAAAAAGTAATAAATAATGCAGACATATCATTTCCCCATTTTTTCCACTACCACCGAGGCTCACAGCTTATTGCCCCATGTATTTGGTTGATGACACATTGTTAATGGGAGGCAGAAATTCATGTCAGTAGCCCTGAGGGATTAATTGACCATGAAAATTAGCAGGTATTATAACACATAGTTAGATGCATTTTTTGTGGACTGATGCAGATTAATAAAGTTATACAAGAAAACCTTTTATGGGGAGGAAAGGGGAGTTGCCAAGTGATGCATGGGGTATCCATGAGCAACTCCCAGTAACTCTTGCCCAACTTCGCCAGACGGTTCAATAATTCCTTTTTTTTAACCTTCCACTTTTATTTGCTTTTGAAATTTTTTTATTGAGATTGTATGGTTCACAATGCTATTAATAATGGTTTCTGATGCACATATTTTCAACACCACACCTATCACCAGCATACCCTTTCCTGTCCCTGGGACCCCATACCTCTACTTCCCATCCCTCCCCACCCCAAACTCAGTTATGTGCATCAGTTTTCCCATAGTGTTACCTGTGAACCTTTATTGCTACCTTGCTGTGTATCTTTAAGTCCCACGTATGAGAGTGATCATTCCATATTTATCCAATGTTTATTTTTCTTCTGAAATGAATGTTGCTGTGAATAAAGGGTGAAGGAAGAAATACTGTCCCACCTTTTGTGGGGCTCTTTTGAATCAGAGTTGGAGATAAATCAATACTGTATGCTTTGTCCTGAATGACTAAGTATTTATGTCTTTCTTACTGCCAGAACCACACCTCATACCCGGAATCACCTGTCTTCTGGTCTAGTCCTCTCCAGTAAGCTCCAACCCGTGTCACAGCTATGATTGTTTTCCATGTTTAAGCCTCTGATTTCATAATAGATGCTCCTATGTCCTGCAGCAGCATCTAGAGCTGGTGTTCTATTGCAAAGGCATTGTATTTCTATTCGGCCAGCCAAATCAAATGAAAAGTGCCAAGAGCTTGTTCCTACATCCTCTGGATTTATACTCTGGTGCGTTTTTTCCTAATAAATAGTTCACTTTGCCACATAGCAAGTACATGTGGTTATAGACAAATACCGCAAACTATTTGAATAAAACATAGCCTGGGCCAGCCCATGTGTGACACGTGCAGCTGCGAGGTGTTTTCAAACTTTGCTTAAGCTGTGAGTGCCTCACCAGGTATTTCTCACAATATCTGGTAGGTGCTAGGTATTAACTTTGCTGTTGTATAGGTGAGGGCACCAGGTTGCAGAGCAAATAGGTAACTAACTCCAGACTACATGTGTGCAATGGACTCCTGCAGATATCTCCAGAGTTTTTCCTCCAGGATTGTGACACTCACTGCCTCTTTCCCGGGCTCCTACTTTGTGGATCAAGTGACTTTGGGATATAAGCCCACTGAAAGAAGAAACAGAAAACAGGACACAGGTATGGGAAAAGTATATCTATATTAACACCGCATAGTTAGAATTCACATGCTACCAGTCCAAATGCAAGGTTCTGTCGCAATGGAAAAGCAGCAAGACTGTTCTGTTGTACAAGAAGGGAGACATCCACGACATCAGCAACTATCACCCAATCTGCCTGTTATCCTTTGTCTTATTGTTCACTCGAGTCATCCTGAATAGAATGGGCAGAATACTAGACAAAGGACAACCATGCGAGCAAGCCGGGTTCTGAAAAGGATTCAGCATGATCGACCATATCCACACAGTGAATAAGCTCATTGTGGTTTCATGAGAGTTCAAGATGCCGCTCTGTCTAACGTTCATCAATTTAAAAAAGGCCTTTGATTCTGTTGATACTGGAGCAGTCATCAAAGCCCTAGCTAAATAGCACGTTCAAACTCAGTATATTAAAATCTTCCGCGAGCTGTATTGTGGATTCACTGGCAGGATCTCACCATTCTACAGGGAAGTGATCATTGATGTAAAGAGAGAGATTGGGCAGGGGGATACCAATTCACCAAAACTCTTCAGTGCCACACTCTAGAACGCCATGCGACAACTGAAATGGGAAGAAATGGGAGTGAAGTTAGACGGTCGGCAACTATGTCACCTCCACTTTTCTGATGACATCGTTCTCATAACGCCAAACAATTGCCAAGTGGCACAATGCTGGTCGACTTTCACCGTGAGTGTGGAAAGGTCGGACTGCAGTTGAATCTGACAAAGACAATGTTCATGAAAAATGAACTAGTTCCTGACTTTCCATTTGCTCTCAATGGAACAAACATCTCCAAATGCAGCAGCTATGTGTACCTGGGTCAAGAACTCAACATGAGGGATGACTTCAAGTCAGGAACTGCGCAGGAGAAAGAGAGCAGTGTGGAATGCCTTCAAGAGCGTTGAAGTTGTTAAGAGGACGAAGGGTTTCCGGCTCTGGGCACATCTTTTCAACTCCGCTGTTCTTCCTGCACTAACATACGCCTCAGAGACCTGGGCCCTATGCAAACAGGATGAGAATGCTATTCAGCTATCCCAAAGAGGAATCAAAAGAGCTATGTTTGGAGTATCACATTTCACTCAAGTGAGAGAAGGAATCCGGAGTTCCAACCTCCATCAACGATCAAGAATCAGGGATGCTGTCTCATTTGCCAAAGTGTCAAAAATCGCTAGGTCCGTTAATAAAGATGGGCCAACATGTAATGCGATTTAGAGATGACCGTTGGACTAGAGCTGTTACTGACTGGATTCCACAGGACATCAAAAGATAGCGTGTGTGCCTGCTCACCTACGAGATGGTCAGACTTCTTCGTCAAAACCCTGAACAAAGGGTTTGAGGCTCTTTGTGTTCCTGGAGCAAACAGATGCCATTGGGCTACACTAGCACTAGCATGGAGATGTTACTGGTGCCCACTCAAGCAAATCGAAGATCAACGGGATGACAAGTGATACATGTGACAAGTTAGAATTATCTGTGCTAAGAATTTGAAAACCTGATTGTAGGACTTGGAGGTTCAGAAATGACCAGAGAGTTCACCTTCCCACATAGATTTAACTTCTTAGAGGACATTTGAGGCATTTACATTGAGGGCCATTTACACTGCAATGGAGACCAGATTCTGTCTGACTTCTTTACTTAGAGAGATGCCTGTTTTATAGTGATTTGCACTCCAAATGATAAGATTTGGGGACTTAGCCTTTTCTTCCCCAGGAAAATTCCCATACTCAGAAAATTAACTGTCTCTCCATATTACTGGATATATGAGGTTTATTATGATTGTTGTGAACAACCAGATCCAGGTTTTCTTGGCTTCTCTCCTGCATATGCAGTAAGTGTAGTATGGCACTTGCCTCATATGACACTTGCCTCGATCTGTCATTGCAGCATCCCAAAGAGAAAAGAATGAGGCAAAGGGAACCAACATTGTCACTGCTATAGGTGGCCTGCTCTTTGCTCCAGGAACTTCACTTTGCATTGATGACAGTGTGAATAAATATGGGTCCAAAAATCTTATCAATGACCCTATAGGTTGATGTAAGAAATAGAATTGTCTATGAGAGCCACTGACGGATGCATGGCAAAGATTAATATTTTCATAATAATATTTTTGATACAAATAACATGATTATTCCATACTGTCAATTATAAAATGATTTCTCTTCTTTCCTCACAGTAAGACTTTGGTCCTAAATCTCATTTATAGCAGAGTCTACAAAATGTTCTCTCAATTGGATGCATTTTTCAACCTCTCTTATCAGGTACATGTGACCATGCTGCTGTGTGTAGGCTCCCAGGAAAAGATGCCTCTGAATCTTAAGGAAGGGTCCTCATGTCATTTGTCATTCACTGCTCTGATACAGAGAATTAACATGAGGATTCAAGCCCAGCCCACAACCAATCCAGGATAGAATGAGCTCTGAGTGACTGCGTGGAAGGACCCTCACCCTTTCCCTGACTGTAGTGTCCAAACTGATTCTGAGAGCATTACTTGAAAAAGAAAATTTTTCTACTGCGATGATTTAGTGCTACGTAGTTGTTACAAGACAACATTAGGACCCAAGATATAGTACAATCGGTAGGACACTTGTCTTGTATGCAGCGGACCCAGGTTTAATCCCGGCACCACATATGTGCCCCCAAGCCTTGCCAGAAGCAATCCCTGAACACAGGTCTCAATCACAGAAGAATGTGGGCTCAAAACAAAGCAAACAAACAACAATAAAACTTAACTTCCGTATCATCTTCATTTTCCTCAAGAAAACGAGCCATCTTCCTTATATTACTCCTCTTGACTACTTACATAAAGTCAAATAAAACAACAATAAAAAAAATTCCAGCCTAAGACTAAAATCTCTGGTAGGGTAGGGAGAGAGATGCTATGAAATGGTAAAAGCAGGGTCTTCGGTTCTCATATACACACCCCCAGCCACCCCTACTGCTTGTAGTCTCTTCCCTTCAAGTAGAACTTGCAAAATTTATAAGCAATGCGTATAAAAATGTCTAGAACATTGTAAGCATGCTGTCATTGTTTGGTCTTATTCATCCGTGTTTTTTTGTTTGTTTGTTCTAGTCATTGCCATCGTCATCATCACCACAACCATCAGCAGCATTATCAAGTCTTTATATTTAAATGTTCCAGTTCTGTCAGGCACTCTACAAAAGTCTGTAAGTTGGTTCTACTCATTTTTTCAGAAGTTATAGAAAAGCTCTTTTAATTGTCTGATTATTCTCTTGGGAGTGTCATATCATTTAAGTAACTTGGTCAGGGTTGGATGCCTGAACACAAGTGCACAGACTGAGACCAGTCAACTGACCAAGAAGAACCTACAATCTTACATGTCAAACTTATCACAGTAGTGTTCTGTGTCCTTAACTGATTCATGACAAAAATGGGTCAAGTTGCAATAATGGAAGAGATGTTGGGTTCTGGGTACGCAGCACAACTTTCACTTATCATTATCCCAGGAGCTAAGCCTTTTCCTCTGCTTCTTCACACAAGTTGGAAATAACAATTTCTGTTTTTACTTCTCCATGGAAATACTGTGAGAAGTCAGACAAAATGGTATGTGTGAAATCATCCAAGGATTACATCTGGGAGGAAAACTTTGTAGTTATGCTCTGAGGATACAGTCTATTTTAGAGCCACGTGCTATGATGACCATGTACTGAAGTGTGAATAAGAGTTGAAGGATAGAATTTAAAGTTTCTTAGTTTTCCTTATCCTTTTACATGTCAAAGGCAAAGAGAAACATGTGTACATTAATGTGTTATTTTTGTAAACCACCATCTGCAATTTGAACACATTGTTTCTATTTTCTCATTAAATTCAGTGACCGCTGATTTCAACTTGTGGGTGTGTACAGATAGGAGATACAGGCAAAGATTAAGATGTCATCGCAGATCAGAATGTGCCAAGTAAGATTCATTTTCTAGGATTATGTCACTATTTGGAAAACCCTTTAAAAAAATCATCACATATCCCTTGGAGATGCAAATCCTGAGTTCCTTGAAGATGGAGAAACTAAGGCATGATCTCTATGTAAAAACCAAGGTACCACCCAGAGAATGGTGAACACCAACACCTTCAGAAAAGAAAAAGCTACAGCAGGAGTTAAAGGTCATGAGAGGAATATGAAAGGACTATCAACAGCACAAGGTTTTCCCTGTTAACGTTCCCAGATTAACTCATATATGCAAAGAACTCCACACCAAAACAATTTGGAGAAATGGTATATAATTTTTCTTTCAAAAGCTACTCTGCTTCCACCACCCCCCCACTCTGCACAAGTCCACATTCTCTCTTAGACACACATTTCTCTCTTTCTCTCCTCACACTTCTCTCTGTCAATTTCTTTAAGTACAAACTATTTGATTGCAATTTTTAAAAAAAATCATTACTAAATAGCTAAAGACTGCCCTCACCAATTGCATTTTCTTGGTTATTTTAAGAACATGCTTTGAAAACATCTTTCTGTGTCCTCATAACATCACCTGGGAACATTGAGCTGCTTTGATAGCTCTTCAAAAGATAAAACGATCCACTAAGCACACTGCCCAGTATGGAAGCAGAGAAGTGTGCTTGTATGCTAACAGAAAAGTTATAAAATAATACTCCTTACAAAGCAGCCTGAGGGAGAGATGCTAGCAGTGGAAACAAAGGGACTCTTTGTCAAATGCCTGGACTAGGCTCAGATGGGCCTTTCACCTGTGTTGCATTAATTTCTCCTCACACAATTCCTGTGGGACAGGTGTGCCTTTCTTTCTTTCTTTAAATACAGAAAAACTCAGATAAGAAAAGTTAATTTTCAAAGTGTTTCAGTCAACAGTTAATGGGTGGACCGACACTTATTTTCACTCCAGGAATAAAATGCTGAATATCTACAGTAGGAGATGCCATAATTTTTGTTAGCCCAAATATTAACCCTGTGAAAACATAAACTGCTGGTCTGCAGATAACTAGATTTTACCTGAATAAGATGATCAATAAAGTAACCAAGTACTCCAGATGATGATGGATGCAGCCATGCCTCCTGAGAAACAAGCAAATGCGGCTCAACAGTAGAAAGCTTTACTTGCTGAGATTAATTAGGATTCCTGTCAGCAAATGGCTAAGGTCTATTTCAAAGGAGGGACTTGTTCAGGTATAGGAAGATCAATAAAACTACTGACTTGATTTGCAATCAAATCATTCCATTTCTGAGTCAGGGAAGTAGTACAAGGGTTAAGGGGCTTACCTTGCATGTGATAAACCCTGACTCAATCCCCTGTACCACTTGGTTTCTGTCCAGAGAAACCCCTAAGCAGAGAGCAGGGAGTAGTTCTAAGAGAAAGCCAGGTAAGGCCCCCAAAATATAAAGTAAGAATGCAAGCAAGCAAGCAAGCAAGAAATAAAGAATCAAAGAAAGAAAACTATTTTTGTGATCATTTTATCTTATATAACTTGAACTATTTCAAGAGATGTTAAAATTCTTAGAGATTATTCTTCTGATAATAGTTTGAATTTAAAAAAAATTTTACATCTCTATTAAGTACAAAAAGTAACACATGAGAGATAGAGAAGTTCTCTTTTACCACCAGATAAGCCAGTTGTTATGGGTAAGTTAAATTATACCCTCCAGAAAGATAATAGAGTCTATGGCTATTACCTTCTCTGGACAGAGGGTTTTTGCAACTGTGATTAGCTAACATGTGGTCTCAATCCTGGCCATCATTCAATATGACTTTGCCCTTCTGAAAGGGGGAATTTGCACAAAGACCTAGAGACAGAAGAAAATACCATATGGACACTAGAATCACAGTTAAACACCACAAATAAAAGCTTTCGTGTATGTCCCCAAAATCCAGAAGACAGACACTGCGTCATTTTCCTCCAAGTCTCGGGGGAAACCAGCCCTAATGGTAACACGTGTCACTGTCACTTTCACTGTCATCCCGCCGCATGGGAGAGCCTGGCAAGCTACCCATGGCGTGTTTGATATGCAAAAAAAATGGTAACACCTAGCTTCCAAAACTGAGAGATAATAAACTTCTTTTCCTTATGATATCCAGACCATGACACATCATTCCAGAAGCCCTAACAGATTAATTCACCAATAAAACTAATTTGCTTGAGGTGTGATTGCCCTTATGGTTCCTGAGCACCTCTAGGAGGTCAAGGCCCAAGTGGCACACCATCTCAAGCCTTGGCATTTAACCACTTGGTGAAGAATTGCTGGAAAAGGCCTCTAGGACCCTGACCACTGCCTGGAAGGTAATAAAATAATTTATTGGTAGTTGTACATTTTTAGCACAATCAGCATGCTACAGAATTTCACAATGAGTGGTTTTATATAGTAACATTTCTCAAACTTTTCCCCAAAAGGCCTCCTTCTGACTTTGTTTTTTCCCATGACCCTCAGTCCTACTAGTTAGTCCCTAGTATAATACCATGGCCCCCATTGATATGATTTTCACCTGTGGTCCCTTTGGGATACCCTAAGGGTCTACAGAGGGCTTGTGGTGACTTCCAATTGAGATACTATGTCCTCAATACTCTTCACTCAAAATATCTATGAATCATATGAGGATATATAGCAGTTTTGGAGTGTCTTTATTTTGACATAACTCCATGGTGATCTTGATATACAACATTTTTATGAGCCACTGACTCAGTCAAACATGCATCAAGTTCTGAATCTTTTCTGAAGCCATAGTTAACTGAGTTGTCAATTTTTTCCTGAACCATATGCACTCTTGAGAAATTCCCATCTTATATGCCCACTTAGATTATTTTGAATCATCTATGAAAAGCCTCGACATAGTAATCAAAGTTCTACTATAGCTCATTATAAAAGTTGGAGACACAAATGTTCTAAGCTGGTCCAACTATTCATCCCTTGACTTACTCATCTTTATAACTATCACCTTTCCCTAAACTCCTTCCAAAATTTGGTCATTGCTCACAAATATGTCTTTTATTTGTGTCTGACAAGCTTATCAAAACTCAAACATTAGTAAACCAAATTAATCATTCCTGTGCAGTTGCTCTGTGACATTAAATATAGGTTTTTGTACTAAATTCAACCAGGAAACTCAGAGATATGTTCTTGTAGTCATTTGTATGGTTTTAAATACCCACCCCAATAGTTGAGCTATTAATTTTAAAGTATGCAGCATCTTATTTTTGCTAACCACATTTCATATTTATACAATTTTTTAAAAAGTCACACATCCAAAAGATCAGAGAAACCACCTAGAGATGGTGTGTGCTCTTGCTCTTCAGGTAAGAATTTAAGCAGTCTGAATATTGCAAATAATTGCATGAATCCAAAAGTTTTATCAAGATACTTGCTTATAAATGCAGAAGAACAGATTCTAGTTTTTCAGTCACTTCCTTGCTCAAATCTAAGTCATCCTGCATAGGGTGAACAGGACAGATATAGCCACCGAACTTGCTCATGTACCTAATCTTGCTTCACAGATCAGATTACGACGATAGGTATCAGAATCACTTGCAACATTTTTCCCTGGTGATCAGAACCTGGTGAAAACACTGGTCATCCAACAACACAGATGTGTCCACTCTCCCTGGACTCTCTAGTGAGCAGCAAAACTTTCCATTCACACCTATGTTGTCAAAGAGTCTATAACTGTTCCTTTGGTCTTCTCTCTTGATCATGAAGCTAACTTGGAAACTTTGCCAAAGCCCTTGTTGAAATCCAAAACTGCCGTTGCAATAATGTTCTCTTGTATCACTTGTTTTTTTTTAATTTATTTTTTATTGAATCACCATGTGGAAAGTTACAAAGTTCTCAGGTTTATGTCTCAGTTATACAATGCTCAAACACCCATCCCTTCACCTGTGCCCATATTCCACCACCAAAGACCCCAGTATACCTCCCACCCCCCGTCCCCCACCCCCAGCCCTGCCTGCTTAGTTGATAAATTTCACTTCATTTTCACTTTACCTTGACTACATTCCATATTTCAACACAACATTCATTATTGTTGGAGTTTTCCCCCAAGAAAGACAGCCTTACTGCCCATGCAGCATTTGATAATTAGTTTTCCATTGCTGAAACTGGAGAGATATGAAGTCCCGTTGTTTCAAGTACATAGAGTTTTTCCCCCCTCCTTCCCGCGCCACCAAGTTCGTGCCTGCTTAATGAATAGTCCTCATATTATGGCTGACACCACGCCGCCCTACGAGAAAAAAGGATATTTCCAGTCCTCTGCCGGCGTGGGGCTATGGCTTAGTTCAGTCTAGAGACATGGTTACAAGTAGTTTCTGGGACCGGAAGTAGTCTAGTTAGGCTCCAGATTCTGGTTGATCAGCAACATTGCGGCCACTCAAAGTGTGGCCACCGGGTCGAGTCTCAGTGGAGCATGCGCTGGTATTGGCCCGAGACTTCCCAAGCATCCTGCTGTTCAAAGTATGTAGTTTTGTTTTTTTTTACCCCTCCCATTCCCACACCTCTAAGTTCGTGCCTGCTTAATAGACTTCATAATATGGTGGACACCACACCGCGTTTCTCCCAGAAAAGGGAAAAGAACCAAGAAAGAAGGATATTTCCTCACCTTGGCCAATGTGGGGCTTTGGCTTACTTCACAGTCTAAAGAAATAGCTGCTACTTTGATTACCTTCAATATTTCAACAAAAAGCACGGTACTATTATTTGGAGTTTCCCCCCACAGTAAGATCTGCTAAAATGGAACCTTTTCACGTTGCTGACAATCAGGAGATATTAGGTCGCGCAGCTGCAACAGCAGCCGCGCGGTTTGGGATTTCCATATGAGGTCCAGGGAAAATTCTTTTGGTAATTGCATCACTTCAATCTTTTACTTCCCTTTCGTGGTGCTCATATGATGAAGAAGCCTGGAGAGAAGAACCGTACCCCGCTGGAGGCCCAGGGGCCAGTAGCTCTGATCACACAGTTTGGAGGCATTTTGGGGGCGCTGCTCATGTCCAAAGGAGTTCAGTTGCCTCCAGGGTCGAGCTCGCAGGGCGGCAGAAAAGAACGTACCCACATGGCGCTGTGCTTAAATATCGGCGCAGGGTGGATCCGGAAATCCCGCCCCCTCTGCTTTCCCGGACTTCCGCGGGTATCTGCATACTCTAAAAACCAGCAATCACCCCGCTGCATTCAATAAGAGAGAGTTGAGAGAGAAAAGACCGTGCCCCACTGGAGGCCCAGGGGCCAGTAGCTCTGATCACACAGTTTGGAGGCATTTGGGGGGCGCTGCTCGTGTCCAAAGGAGTTCAGTTGCCTCCGGGGTCAAGCTCGCGCGGCAGCAGAAAAAAAGCTCTTGTATCACTTGTATCACTTGTCATCCTGTTGATCTTCGATTTGCTCGAGTTGGCGCCAGTAAAGTCTCCATTCATCCCTGTCACGTGCTAGTGTTACCCAGTGGTATCTGCTTGCTCCAGGAATAAGAGCAGCTTCAAACCATTCAGAGTTTTGACAAAGAAGTCTGACCATCTTGTAGGTGGGCGACCACGCAGTCTTTTGACTTCCCATGGAACCCAGTCAGTAACAGCTCTAGTCCAGCGGTCATCTCTGAATCACATTATGTGTCCAGCCCATCTGATTTTTGATACCTTGGCAAACGAGACAGCGTCCCTGATTCTTGATCATCGACAGAGGTCAGAACTCCAGATTCCTTCTCTCACTTGAGTGAAACATGATACTCCAAGCATAGCTCTTTCGATTCCTCTAGTTCTCTAGTAGCCCCATATTAGGTTTTAAGGAAATGACCACAACTTTCCCTAAAAGATAGATGGGAAATAGATATCAGTGAATATCTGATACAGAAGCCAAATGTGACACAGTGACTTAGTTAGGTTCTGTCTTTGTCATCCATATTGAATTTTCTAAGAAAGAAGTGGGCAAAGTCAGCAAGAGTTTAGTTTGTTAAGGGATGTGACTAAATAAAGCTGAACTTGAATTTAGCTATGAAAAAAAAATTCATACAATTGGAAGATCCCTTATGTCCATAATGTCTCTTATGGACAAATCTGAGGATGGACCTACTAGATCAAAAATGGCTAAGAGCAAGGAGAGAAGGATTTATGCACTTTCTCAGAAGAGACAAAGTTCCTAAAATGGAAATTTGTGGAAAAATACAAATCACTGAAAGATCCTGAAAAGAAGAGACAGTAAGGATCACAAAATCCATTAAAGGGCCTCTGCATCTGCATAGCCATAGCCTGACCATGAGTACCTGGGTCCTGGGTCCTGGGTCCTGGGTTCTGCCAGTTCTATACCACATAGAACTGGCATTAAGCTGACAGAGTGCTACCATGCCTGCTCAAGTTTAATGCTCATTGAATCTTAAAATGAAAACACCAACACTGTGTCTGAAGAGTGTCAATTTGTATAAGGAGCAAAAAACAAAAATTACATTGCATTTTCACAATTATTTTAAATATAATTTATATTCAAAACACATCCCTGAGGTGGGAAGGAATAAAAAAGAACCATCAGGATCCTGAGACACTTTGGCAATGAATTGCAAGCACAAGTACAAGAGAATATTTTTGAACAATATGCCTATATTATCACATGTTAAATTATTTAAGAGAATCAGAACACAGTGCATCTTGTTTTCCAGGGTTCCAAAATCGCTCCTTTTCCTCCCTCTGAGGAGAATAAAAGGGAGCTTTTCCAAAATAAGTAACTTCTACTTGCAGAAAATTAGCAGTCTGTCATCGGCATTACGGGCATTGTTATATAATCACCGCCTTTACTGTGCTAAAATTGTTTTAAATAAACGTACTGTGGACCATGTGTCATGTGCTGAATGGAAGCCACAGTTGGGAGTTCTTTTCAGCAAATAAAATGTCTGACAAAGACGCGAAATTTTCTATTCAGGACACAGAGTTTGGTGGTGCGATACATTGTATGTTATTTTAGTGACTTTATTATTGCTATTTTTCTGCCCTTCTAAAATGTGAATCTCAGCTCCCCACTAAGACCCACACTTGACTGAACATACAAGCTTAAGAAGCTGTTGCTCTAAAATCACTTAAGTTTAAAAATGCAAGTAATCATTCCCTTTGTGAGGTGCTAGTTTCACTGTTTAATCATTGCAGATTTTTGCTTTTGTTTTCTGTAAAAGTGTAAGTGGAACCATTATGTGAAGCAATATATATATATATATATACATACATATAAAGAGAGTCTGTATTACTAAAAACACTGGTGTGTGGGCTGGAGATACAGTGTAGAGCCAGGAATGATTCCTGAGTGCAGAGCCCTGAGCACAGCTGGGCATAGCCCAAACACTACCCCACCTCGAATCCCCAAATGGAGTGATGGCTAAGGTGGCTAAGATGAAAAAAATATGTTCTAAGACAGAAGAGAATGTTCCAAAAGAAAGATCCTTCCAGATCCACCTGGAGCCCTCATTCACAATCACGAACCTAATTCCTGGGGTGAGGAAGGAGGCAGAGAGGGGTGCTTTCCTCTTGACCTGGATTCTATCTTCAATCTCTATACCACATGACCAATGACAGCAAAAGGTCTCTGTCTCAGATCTGCATCAATTCCCTGTGTCCTTTCCAGAGGAAAAAGTTTGTCAGGTGTGGGATTTTGCTGGTGGAAAGGAGGTTTAGTCCCCAGTCTGCTTTCTACCAGGAAACTGCCCCAGTCTCTAGTCAGTCTTCTGATTGTGCGTTCCTCTGTCTGGTGTTTCTCATGGTTTCCCCAGAGCCAGATCTGCTCTATCTCCAAAGCTCCTTGTGATGCAAATGCTCTCACTATTCCTGTGGAAGGGGCCACTGGCTTCAAACTGCTTTCAGATGCTACTGTGCTTCTTGGGCTGGAGCAATAGCACAGTAGATAGGGCGTTTGCCTTGCATGCGGCCGACCCAAGTTCGATTCCTCCTGCCCTCTCAGAGAGCCCGGCAAGCTACCGAGAGTATCCTGCCTGCATGGCAGAGCCTGGCCAGCTACTCATGGTGTATTCAATATGCAAAAAAAACCAAGTAACAAGTCTCACAATGGAGATGTTACTGGTGCCAGCTCGAGCAAATCAATGAGCAATGGGATGACAGTGATACTGTGCTTCTTAGGACTCTGCCTTGGTTCTTGTCTGAGGAATCCACCTACTATTTCGTTGCCTCTGGGACTCTCGCAGACTGGATTCTTGCAATAAGTCACCTTTTCTAGTTTAAACCACTAAGGAGCCCATAAGAAAGGCCACTTGTAGTGGGAACACAGGTCCTAGGCCATAGTTGAGCTCAGGTCGAGTGGAAGAATATAGCCCTCGCTCCCGTGGTAGACCTCCTAGGGAACCTACTTGCTGAAGCTTTCATAGTGGGACCAGGGAGGTTTGGAACATGGAAAATGCCATGTTCTAAGATTGCACTTCTTTAAGCCTTTCCTGAAGCCTCCAGAGGTTATAACTTTATTTCAGTCTGTTCTTCCATGTGGGATAACAGCTGGACCAGTACTTTCTTTGAAACATAAAGAACTGGAGCCAGACATCGTACAGAGGACAAAACATTTGCCTTGCACAGGGATGAGTCTGGTTCAGTCCCTTTGACACCCTGTATGGTCCCCAGAGGTCCACCAGGAGTGATCCAGAAAAAAGCCCTAAGCATAAACACACAGAGAGAGAGAGAGAGAGAGAGAGAGAGAGAGAGAGAGAGAGAGAAAGTGACACAACATGTCTGAAGGAAGAATAAATAGCGAATTGTGAGGATGTTGCAATCATTGTAGCACCAAACTCTGGAAACAACCCAAGTGTCCAAGAGCAGATGGCTGGCTAAAGAAACTGGCATATTTATACAGTGGAACAGTATTCAGCTATAAGAAAGGGAAAAAAACATGCGATTTGCCACTGTGCAGATAGAACTGGAGAGTATCATGTGGAGTCAAGCCAGCTAAAAGGAGAGCGACAGACGCTGAATGATCTCTCATGTATGAGATATAAAGAAACAGTATGGAAATAATAAATGGCCAAAGACAAACAGACCTCAGAACTGGATTATAGAACTGAGTTTACCAATGGGTGAGGATATGGGGGTGGGGGGCTTGGAGGACCCTGAGACAATGGTGAAGAAATGTGATATTGGAATATTGTATGCCTAAAATTCTATCAGTAGCAGTATTGTAAGTCATGGTGCTTCCTCATCATCTTCCTCCTACTCCTCCTTAAATCCTATGAGACACACAGTTACAAAGTTGTTTATGATTGAGTTTTGGTAGTACAATGTTCGAACACCATTAGTTGATCTTGGCTATTGTGGAAACATGTGAGAGATGTTGATTTAGCTGCTATTATCCAACAGAAACCAGAATAGCAATTGAAAAATAAATACAAAATCTACCCTATCTTCATAGAAAGGATTAACTGATTTAATAGTCACCATTATGATGAATCATATATTTCTGAAATGGCCTTTATCAGATTTTGGATGTCTCGTGCACACAGCTAATAAGACATAAAAGAAAAGACATTATTTTTAACAGGCTTTCAGTTTTTGTATTCAAGTTATCAAATTCCCAATTTCTTTGAATAAACTTGGTTATGTATGGCTGAGACTTGATTAAAAATCAAAACAAAACAATATATGCTATATGTCAATATTAACCTCTAAAGAATGAATTGCTACAGATGTTTATTCATTAAAAAAAAATGCACTTAGGGGCTGAAATGATAGTACAGCAGGTACGGCATTTGCCTTGCACACAGCCAACCCAGGTTCGATTCCCATCATCCCATGTGGTCCCCTGAGCACTGCCAGGAGTAATTCCTGAATGTAGAGCCAGGAGTAACCCCTGTGCATTGTAAAAAATATGAAAGCAGAATGATGTGTGTTCAAAGGATCTCCAGGCAGCTCTCTCTCACCATCAGCATCCGGTGCTCTCTGTCCACTGTGTATGGACTGGATCCGGACAGTTGTTGGCGACGGGCAGGTGAAGGAAGAACGAGGACCAAGCTGGTTGCTGATTAGTTTCCATTTATTCATGCTCTCATCTCTCCTCTCTCAAAATCCCAGAACAACTCAAATGTCCCACAACAGATAAGTGGATAATATCCATATACATATATGTATATACATATAGATGTGTGTATATATATATGCATATGAGTGTATATCACTGCAGAGTCCGGCAAGCTACCCATAGCCTATTCGCTATGCCAAAAACAGTAACAACAAATCTCACAATGAAGACGTTACTGGTGCCCACTTCAGCAAATCGATGAGCAACGGGATGACAGTGACAGTGCTAGTGATTTATATACCCAGTAGCTTACTACTCAACTATAAGAAAAGATGAAATCTTGTCTTTGCTACAATGTGAATGGAACTGTGGGGTAGGGTTGGAGGATGAGGAGGCACAATGTTAAATGAATAAGTCATAGAGAGCTATAGATATTGAATTACCTCACTCATATGCAGTATATAAAGAAATAAAGTAAGGGGATGTCAATATCTAATGAGAATACTTAGATACAGTCCACAGAATTAAAGTTACCAAGAGGACAGATAAAGTGGGCTTAAAGATCCAATAGATTATAGTGAAAGGAAATTGACACTTTGTTAAGGGGTATGATGTTATAAATATTGTTCTCTGGAAGCATGTAAACATTTAAGATACTGGAAATCAGTGTTATTGCAACTAAAAATAGATTAATGCGAACTACAAAAAGAAATTCTAAAGAGAAGTTGAACCTGGTGTTTAGCTCTATTTTTGTCAGCAGCATTCTTAAAGCAACATGATTTCTTATTTGCAATTGACTTCTTTTTTCAGGTAACAGATCTGTTTCCATGTTGAACCTATTTTCTACTAAATATGGCAATGGAAATAAGGAAAAAACTCTTGTAACATAGCTTATAATCTAGGATAAAGTGTTATGTACTTATACTAATGAATGTAGGTAGCCATAGTTGAATTAAAATTTCAAATTTCTATCTCACAGTGACACAATAAAAAAATTAAATTTCTTATTTGTTGCTATTCTTATCTGTTCTTGTATTTCGAAGTCTTCTGTGCTTGTACTTTTAGAAAGGTGGGATTCAAAACCCAATTAGGTGTGTTCATTTAAAATCAATACTCAAATCCTTGATTGACATCCAAGTGCTGACGATAGGTGAGAAAGACTTCACCATATCTTCCCATTGTTGATAAGTTTAGAAACTAGAATGAATTTTCCTCATCCTAATTTCATTTGTACATAATTTTTTTCCACAAATGCAGACATAGCGGTTCTTGTTTTGATTAAATTCAGTTCATCACCTTGGAGCTGTAGGTTTGGTTAATTAAATTTATCAAAACAACTGTCAAACCTGCTATGATTTTTTTAATCCATCAAGTTGACTCGTAAGCTTTATCTTTGTTTTATGAACTCTAGCACTGAGTCAAAGAGTTTATAAAACTGATCAAAGTAGTTACATTTGCCTTCAAATTATCTATTGACATGTAATAAACATGATCAAGAATATTTTGAGAGGCACAACAAATAGCCAAGATGCTGGGGGAATGCCAGCAATCCCTCCTAATATGTACATGCTCCATGAAGAGGTCCTGCAGAAGGGGGCAGAGTCCCTGAGCTGGGATCAGTAGGAAGGGGTGCAGTAGAGCTGATATGAATAGAGCTGATACAGCAATTATTCTCAGGCCAGTGGTGAGAAAATTCCCATTCGACTCCAAGGTGCTTTCCAAGTCTACTAATTAATAGTGACCTTTGAAAACCACTTCATATTTACTTCCTACTCTCTGAGATACCTAAAATCACTTTAAACACGAGCAAGAATTCTAAGATGTTTAAGCATCTCCAAAACCTCAATTGTTCGAGACATCATATTTAATATCCACTTTTTGCTGGGACTGTCTTTCTAACACAGAGCAATAGAAGTGAACCAAGGATCTAATAGAAGTAGCCCTTGATGTTGGCACGGTACAGTTTAACTCATATCTGAATCAAAAGCATATGGGTCAGAGTACAGTGTTAACTGGGGAAAAAAAATCAGTAAGCTATTCTTTAAATGGAGTACAGAAATCTGTGCCTGGGAGTTAAAATTTTTTGTTTAAATTTTTACTAATATACCATTTTTAAAAAAGATAAAATATTCATATTCATAAAAATAAAGAGGAGGGAATACAGTAATTCCTATATATCACCTTCACCTACACAGATGGGATTCCCATATTATTAATTTTTTGCATTAGTTTGTTGCACTGATGATTAAGAAAGGCTCATTGTTTACATAATGATTTGTTCCTAGTATGGTGCAATCTCTTGATTTGGACAAATGAAAAAAAAACTGAAAAACATCATTGTTCTTTCAGTCTATATGAAATACAAGTATTATTCAATCTTATTGTGAAAGTGGAAACTATTGCAAGTATCAATTAATGTAACTGTCTGTGCCATGGCTCCCTATAGAAACTCTAGGCAGAATGAATGCAGAGAAATTAATCCCATTTAAAAATACTACATGGGGGCAGAGCGATGGTACAGTGGATAAAGGGATATACCTGATAACCCAATTATCTATATTGCAAACCATAAGGCCCAAAAGGAGAGAGAGAGAGAAAGATGAAAGCTGCCTGCCATAGTGCAGGTTGTAGGGTGAGGGGTTGGGGGTTGTGGAAGGAAACTGGGATCATTGGTGGTGGGAAAAATAACTGGTGAAGGGACAGGTGTTGAAACATTATATGTCTGAAATCCAATCATAAACAACTTTGTACATGTGTATATAACTGTGATTCAATTAAAAATTAATATAAATGGGAAAAAATAAATAACCAATAAAAAAGAAGTGAGCCCCGAGCATAGTCAGGTGTGACCCAAAGACAACAAAATCATAATAATAAAAATGGTAAGACTTTTATTTGGACACAAAGTTAAATATCCAATGTATTGGATTGAGGGCGAGAAAGGAAATTTTCACTTTTCTCCCATTGATAAGGTCTTATTTAGAACTGAGCAAATCCTCAGGCAGGAGATTAGTGTGTAAATTAGTGTGCTGATTGCAAGTGTTTCACAACCCATCCATTTTCATTTATTTTAAACTTTTCAATAATGGTTTAATGTTTAAGTGGCATTTATGGAAGGTTACTTCTAGCAGCTAAAAATTAAAACCTTTCTTGATGCTGGTATAGGAGATAATTTCCTCCTGCTAATTCTTAAAGCACAATCCTGTTTAAATTTTTTTTGTCATCCCTCTTGAATTCCAATAGAGGAAAACAATCAACTATGGTAAAAATATCAGTACTGGGGGCTGGAGTGATAGCACAGCAGGTAGGGCATTTGCCTTGCATGCAGCCTACCCGGGTTTGATGCACCCAGCATCCCATATGGTCCCCTGAGTGCAAGCAGGAGTAACTCCTGAGTGCAGAGCCATGAGTAACCCCTGTGCATCACCAGGTATGACCAAAAAAGGAAAAAATATATATCAGTACTTGGCCAGATAACATTCCCACCAGCCGTGGATAGGGTTTCTTTTTCCAGAATCTATGGAAATTGTGTGGAGAATATTCAGTAAACTCAGAATTGAGCTCTCATATGACCCAGAAACTCCACTTTAGCATATTTATACCCGGGGGGACAGAAACTTCATTCAAAGAAAGTATGCACACCATCAGTCATTGCAGCACCCAGTACAATAACTAAGATTTGAGAAAAATTGATAGTCAGATGTTGCCTCAAAACAAAAAACTAAAAACTACAGTGCTGGGGCCAGACCAATAGTATAGCAGGTAGAGCGTTTGCCTTACACGCGTCCGACCTGGGTTCAACCCCAGCATCCCATATGGTTCCCTGAGCACCGCCAGGAGTAACTCCTGAGTGCAGAGCCAGGAGGGACCCCTAAGTATAACCAGGTGTGACCCCAAAAGGGGTAAATAAATGAATAAAAAATAAAGCAAAATGCAAAAAATTAAAAAATAAAAGAAGTGCTGCAAATGGTTTGCCTGATTCTTAGGTTCCTGGGAAGTCGAGTGGACATATTCCAAACTTGAAATGCTGGTGGTGGCTTCAATAAAAGAAAACAGGATACATTTTTCAGAAACACTATGAGAAGGGTTTTTTTTTAATGATTAATAGAAAAGCAAACAAAAACAAAGCAAAACCCCAAGCACATGTATCTATAATATTACATAGTTATAAAGTGGTAAGGAAACTTAAGTATAAATAATCAAATACACATACATTTTCTCTGTTGATTAAAAATAGCGACTTTGGGGCTGGAGAGAGAGTACAGAGGTTAAGGAGTTTGCTTCTCATGTGGCCAACCCCAGTTGGATCCCCAGACCCCCAAATACCACAAGCAGTGATCCCTGAGCACTGCAGGGTGTGGCACCAACAAAAAGAAACAGTTTACAGTTTGTTCTATAAGATTTCAGTAAAATAAAATTCCATCTGAAGGTCCCAGCATTAGTACTCCAGGTATGAATGCCTGCCTTGCACTAGGCGGACTGGATTCAATCTCCGGACCCCATATGGTTTTCTGAGCCCTGCCAGGAGTGATCCCTCAGCGCAGATCCCTGGGCACCTGGGATGTGCCCGCTCCAAAAAAATTCAGTCTTCTATCTCATTACTGTTAGCACAGGATTTTATCATCTTCTCTTGCAACAGAGAGAAGGAACCTAGCTTTTACTGGAAAGTACAGAAGTGATGATAAATTTGCTTTTCTTGTGTGAACAAAATAAACCTGAAATAAGTCCATCTAATCAAAACACATATTATCTGTTCATTAAAAACTGATTTAATTTGGTCAAGTAACTAATTTGGTGATGTACTTTTAATTGTATTTTTTACTCAGTGAGATTAATTATACTCTTACTTGCATAAAATAAGAAATTAGTTACTTCTTTGTTTCAGCCTTATAAACTAATGTTGGTACATGTTTTTCTAATTTTCATTAAAGTTTATTATTTTGTAAAAGAGAAAATAAAACAGAAATCAAACACTGTAATTTTTAGTAAGCATGCAAGTACAACCACATTTTGCTCACACTTCCACATGTGCAATTGCAATCACACATGTGTACAGTCACATGTGCAACACATTCATATTTGTGCAGATTCACATACAAGCAAACATTTGTGCACAAACACATTTTCATGCATATAGCATAAACCCACTTACACACATCACACACATGTAGGCACTCACATATATTCAAACAAAAGCATCCTTATGTATGCGTTCACATAAATTCACACAACTATGCTTCCACACAAAGACCTTTTAGTTTATCAGCATGGGGTGTTGAAGGACATTGATATCATTCTTATATTTTTCTAAACTGTCTAAATATCTTGTGATCAGTATGTATGATGTTTTGTGGGAAAAAAAACTTTTAGATCATGATTTCACTTTAATGGGTGGCTAATGCTGTCCCCTGTTCCTCCTCTCAGATTGGGGTGTACCTCATAGATGCTGCTTCTCTCATCATTTTCCTTTTAAATTTCTCTGAAGTCAGGTTCTTTCATCTTAGCCTCCGTTCATTTTCACAACCTAATCACACAGCATCAAAGTACTTGTCAGTTTCTGGTGAACTCCAAGTTCTCCTCTTTTTATAACTTGTGCCCTTAGTCCCCACCCCCACTGAGAGATTTTTCATAACTTCAGCTGGGGTCTCAAAAACTCACCTGGTCCCTTCCATAGTCAGCCCCCTCATTTTCTGTCATTCACTATTATTTAAGCCTCCAATTAAATGTAATGCTTTATTAGCAAGGCCTGTAATATTTTCCTGTTAAAAGGCCACATCTCCTTGAGAACACATGAAAACTGGAGGATTTTGATAAGGCTTATGGAATTAACACTAAATAGCTAGCAAGCTTCTTTGGCTCTTAATGGATTACATTAATATGTTCACTTTGATTTTTATCTACACTGATAATATTTTGCTTAACTTGGAGCAGGTAGCTAATTAATAATGAAACCACATACATGATTAACTTAAATCATAGCAGTCTGTCTTTTGTCTCTTAATATGGTTTTCTATTCCTTTGGGTGGCTTTGTTGCCTCAGGCTCCATGACATTTTATGGAAGTTGGCACAGTCCATACCAAATAGCAAAATGATTAAAATTGTTTATTTACTGTTCTTTTCTGCCACTGTAAATTTTTGTTGTAATTGCAGTTGCCATTGGAATCACATACACATCATATTCCTAAAACAATTCGCAAAAGTTCCAACATTAAAAAATTTATATATAATTTTATATGTTATATATACTATAGACAGTAGATGCTATCTACAATAAAATTTTTTAAATTAAAAATAGATGATTTTCAAAGCATCTATAAAATATTTATCTATGCTTTGAAACCAAATCCTTTTTGAGAAATATGATAGAAGTAAGAAGAGGTTCTTAAACAAAATCATTTCCTGAAGGTGCCTGAAAGAGTGACAGGTCTATACTTTCAAAAACAAAATTATGAAAATTGTCTCTATTTCAGAGACAGCCTAAAATTAAGCCGATTTTGAAACCCCTTCAAACAGTCTTTTCAAACTCTTTTATCCAAAGCCCTAATTATTATTTAAAATAAAACATTATTCAACACTCTCATCTTTATAAGCATGAAAGCTGTTTAAAAATTAAACCCAAATCAAGTTGAAGGTATATGGCTCTTTGCTTCAAACATCAGGATACCAATGCTGTTTGAAGATGTGCAGAAGACAGGCCACACAAATTGCAGATGCGGCCGTTTCTACCTCCTTTGAGGGTGTCCACTCAGTCGCACACCCTCTTTACTCCTCGGAAAGGGAGGAAAACGGGTCTTCTCAGTGCGCGTTGTGTGGACAGGTAAGGCTTTCTCACTCCCATTGGATGATTCCATCATGAGTCATGGATGAGGATCTACAGGTTCTGAAATTCTCCAGGGCCTCGTGTGCCTCAACATGGTTAGGAACTGTCCAGAAGAAGTCTGGCCTCCGGGAGTATTCCAGTTTACCTTAGGGGAGTGTGGCAATAAGTCAAAGACCAAGCTTGAGAGATTTCTACCATGTATCGGAACAAACAGAAGAAAGAGGTCAGGAGAACCAATGAGAATTTAGCACTGTCCAGAAGGACACAGTCAGCGTAAGGGTCAGTTTACAGAGTATCTTCTCATTATTCACTTCCTGTAAGCTGCGTCAATTCTTAATTCATTAAAAAAGTGAAATTATACTGATTAAGAGTATAATGGTGGGGGGCTGAAGCAATAGCACAGCAAGTAGGGCATTTGCCTTGCACGCAGCCGGCCACGGTTCGATCCCGGCATCCCATATGGTTCCTTGAGCATCGCCAGGGAGAACTCCTGAGTGCAGATCCAGAAGTGACCCCTGTGCATCGCTGGGTGTGACCCAAGAAAACAATACAAAACAAAGCAAAAACTGTATAATGTTGGGGTTGGTGGGAGCAGAGGAAGAAAGCTTGAGAAAGCATTGTTTCAGAATTGTGAGGGATGGATTATGCAGGTTCCTCTCGCTCCAGAAATACTACATATACTTGTTTTTGCCAGAAACACTGGTGATCATTTCCAATAAATAGATAACATTGTTGCTATTTTAACAGAAAATGTTATATATATTTTTTTTAATTTTTAATTGAATCATCATGAGATACACAGTTACAGGGCTGTTCATGACGGGGTTTCACTCATTTACTCATACAATGTTCCAACCCCCATCCTTCCACCAGAGTACATTTTCCATCACCATTGTTTCGCATTTCCCTCCATATATTAAAACACCTTTATTATATTGTGGTGCCACTGCAAGGTTAAATTGTCACCTTGTAAAGACTCAGTCTTTTTAACAACTAAAACCAAACATTTTTTAAAAAGCCAAATTTAGAGCTGCTAATTTGTTGTTACTAAAATTAAGTGTAAGTTTCTGTGCTCGCTCTATGACTGATAAGGTATGAATAGAAATTCTTTTCAAAAAAACATCATCCAATAGGAAAAGTTCATGGAAGGATTTGGCTGTGCATGTATGTGGACAGGCGAAATAAACAGGGGTTCCCCTATTTGCATATTTGTGTCATCTAATGTCTATGTGTGGAAATTAGGCTACCACAGACATTAGAATTCATTATGAGCACATCTAGAGGGGCCACAGTGTGATATTTTCAGTTTTCAGATGAGTTTATGCTGAGAAATATTCTGAAGCTAAGACGGTAAAATAAAGTACCTTGAGACTAACAGTTGAACTCCCATCTTGCCTTGTGGGAATAATGAACCTCATTGAAAAGCTCTTGTAGATAATCCCTGAATATAAAACTGCAGGAAGTTGACTTTTTTTATTATCAGAATTGCATACATCTTGGTAATTGGCAATTTAAGACATATTTGTACAAATAATAAACTCTCTAGGACCCACATTTTTCAAGAAGTATTGATCAGAAAATAAGGTTTAAAGGAGGAAGGGAATATCTAAAGATACCAAAAAATAATTTTTAAAGCCTGATATACTCTCACAACCAAAAGTCACAAAAGAAATCTCAAGACCATTGCTATTATGCATTTTCTTACTGTTTTTATGTTACAATGGGTTCACCAAGAATTATTCAAGAATAAGTGGTCTCTGACCACTGAAATTAAGAAAATAGAATAAGAAAAAACCATAGAAATAATAAATCGAAACTTACATGGGAGGGGATGGAAACACAAAGAAAAAACTAAGACCGTGTTTCAAAAAATTCAAATAACATAAAAAATATTCACATGCCTGACAATAATATATATTAAAATTTAAAGCTAACCTTTTACCTATTAAAAGACAAATATTGAAGAAGATTTTGGTCTGGTTGATTTAGAAAAAGGGAAACTACTTCTCTTGATATAAAGTATAAAGTGGTACAGAAATTTTAGAGTAAATTTTTTCAGTTTTGTCTTAGACATGTACATATTCCACATTTATAAAATTGTTCTCAGAAATTAATTGAATATATGTAATTTAGAATATAAATAAAACAAAGTTAAAATTTTACTTATTGCAGTACTATGGCTAAAATAAAAGGCAGCAAAAACACTAAAAATGATTATAGAAATTCCTATATTTGTGTCAAGCAGTTATTAAAATTTCTACTTTAAAGTATTTACTGAAATTGGTGAGTTTAAAATAAATGAAATTGGTGCAATATTACACAAGGCATAATCACATTTTAAAGTAATCACATATGTAAATGCATAAGCAGAGTTATGGATAGAGCTAAGCAAAATATGAATACTGACCCAGTGAGATTAAAGAAGCTTTGTTGTCTCTCTTCCCTTTATGATTTAAACTTATATTGCGTATTTCTTTCTACATAAACTAAAATCTATGCCATAGGTGTATGTGCTTATTTCCAAGAATATTCTTACTCACAAGTGCTTTATTTCCCTTTTAAGAGGGTTCAAAAAGATTTTGTAGGAAAAACAAATTGGACTCACTTTTGAAGAAATTGCCTTGTTTTGGAGATTAAACAAGAATAACTTTCTTGCACCCTAACTAATCTTCAAAACTGAATTTCCCAAATAACCAATACTTTTGCATCATTTTGAGAAGAAAACACAGTTACTGCATTAAATGATAGATATGAACACAAAGTGTGCGGAAATATAGAGAAAGCATTCTCAAGATTTTATGGTAGAATTACTTTCGCTTTCAAACATGGAAATTGTATTTCTGGACCCAGAAAGTTTCTGTCTTGAACTCAATGCATGGTTGTAACAGGGGAGGCTCACATCTCACATCCTGTTCCCAGATCCCTCTGAGGTCAATGCAGAGTGTACTGACCTCAGGGATAGAGCTCCATTACGTAGGGAATGTACCTTTATTTATGGTGGAAAGATAGCATACAAAATGCAAAACAATTGAGTCTCTTCTTTATGTTCATTCTCCTGAAATGCAGCGTTTCATCTGTAAAATAGGAACCAAAAGCAGAGAATTCAGGAATACAGAGACATCTTAGAGAACAGCACTTGCTTTGCATGCAGGAAGCCGGGTTCAAATCTTGTCCCCATATATGATCCCTTGAGAACCACCAAAGTGGATCCTAAAGCACAGAGCTGAAAATAAACTTGGAATGTGGTTTACTTATATTCTACCATAACAAGCAATACAAAACAAATATTTAAAGGTTCAAAGATTACAAAATGATAATAGAGATATCAGTACCAGGAGGTTTGCTCCATGTCTTGGAAGCTGGCCTCACATGCTGGGGGAAAAGACAGCTCAGATGGAGAAGGGAACACCAAGTAAACGGTGTTTAGAGGGCCCGCTCGGGATGGGAGATGTGTGTTGAAAGTAGACTATAGACTGAACATGATGGCCATTCAATACTTGCATTGCAGACACAACACCCTAAAGGAGAGAGAGAGTAAAAGGGAATGTGCCTACCCTGGCAGCTGAAAACCTCCAGAACCCAAACACTGCCATGTCCAAGGCCACTCTCCACATGCTCAGATGAGCCTCACCCAAAACGGCATGAGCCTCACCCAAAACGGGATGAACCTCACCAGAGAGTGGACGGGCAGGAAAACCCAGATATGCAGGAACCCATGACTGAGAGCCCCAGGCTTGCTTGGATCTGGGCTGAGCCTCCTCCCCCCAGGTCCCCAGTTTTCCAGTAGCTTGGCAGTTACACTCACAAACTGCCCTGGGCGCCATGTAATCTCATCAATGGCCAAAGCCCAGAAACGATAAACTAAAGCTCCCAGAAGAGAGCGCCACAGAATGCTCTGACCCTGAGCCAGGCTGTCTTCACAGCGGGCAGCACCTCGGAAGGGGCGGGTTCAGTTTCCATCTCTCCCCCAAGCAGAACCCTGGCAGCCAAAAACCTCCAAAACCCAACCACCACCATGCCCAAGGCCACTCTCCACACACTCAGACAAGCCTCACCCAAAACAAGATGAACCTCACCAGAGAGCAGACCTACAGAAAAACCCAGATATATGGGAACACGTGACTGAGATCTCCAAGCCCGCTTGGATCAGGACTGGGCCTCCTCCCCCCAGGTCCCCAGTATTCCAGAATCTTGACAGTCACACCCACAAACTGCCCCTGGTGCCATGTAATCTATCAATGGCCAAGACCCAGAGACTATAAACTAAAGCTCCGGGAAGAGAATGACACAGAATTACCTGGACATTATATTCTGTCCATAACAAACAATATAAAACAAATCACCTAGCATTGCCTTTTCGGTAGGTTTGAGTGGCGGTGAGACTGGTGTCTAAATATCAAATGTAACCAAAGTAGAGAGAGAGTATGGGGAAAATTGTCTGCCACACAAGCAGGGGAAGGGTTGGAACATGGGGGGAGGGGGGAACATTGGGGATTTGGGTGGTGGAAAGTGTGTGCTGGTGAAGGGATGGGTGTTTGATGATTATATGACCAAAGCTCAAACATGAAAGCTGTGTAGCTGTATCTCACAGTGAATCAAAAAAAAAGGGGGGGATAATAAAATAATAAAATAAAGGTAACATTCAGAATAGAATAAAAAAAGTATTGTAGAGTTCATGCCCAATTCAATCAGCTTAACCAACGGCTGAATAAATAGCAGTACTCCTACATTTTTTTTAAAAAAGAGGGGGGGAGTTCCTGTCACAGTGGCTGAGCGGGGGAGGGCTTGGGAAGGGGGGTGGGGGTGGGAGGGATACTGGGAACATTGGTGGTGGAGAACGGGCACTGGTGGAGGGTTGGGCATTCGATCATTGACTGAAATTTAAGCACAAAAATTTGTAATTCTGTAACTGTACCCCATGGTGATTCATTAAAAAATAAATAAAATTTTAAATAAAATAAAGATTAATACAAAGAACTTCAGCACAGCCCTTGCTTCCTTGAAGGTAGTACTGAATAAATACTGATGATGTTATTTTGTCAATCTTTTAAATTCACAATGACAGAAGCAGCTCTGTTTACAGGGCCTGAGGTCCAGAAATGCTATAAAACATTAAGCCCAGCAGAGCACAGGAAACACCAAAGCATCTGAGTTCTCAGCATGCAGTTCAGACACCCTGTTGCTAATCAGTATTTGCTGGTGAGTGGCCTAGACACAAACTGTGGAAGCTAGAAAAGCCTTAAATTCAACTAGAGTATGAACAATTTTAAGCTGAAATTGGATGGTTTTGATAAAACCAGGCAGGTACACGTTGCATTCAGAAGACACATCTCAGCACTGAAAACTCGTTTTTTAGGGCAAACTTGGAGAATGATTGAAATTAGGTGGATTTTGTGATGTTCATAAAGGGCTTTTTTTTTCTTATATCATTGATTTTTATTAAATGACAATGTTTAGAGATTAGATTCTTATGGTGTACTGTAAACTTGAAGTCTGATATAATAAGTAACTAAAGTCAATATTTCACTCAGTGACAAGTAAAATTATATCACAACATAAAAACATCACTGTGGAGTTGCAAGTCTTTTATATGGTACATATAGCATGAATATAAATTAGGTTGGTGGTAAGAATTAGATGTCTGAAAATAATATCCAGAGGCTAATAAAGATCTGTCTCCTACCTATTTCTTTCCCTATATCTATAATAACAAATTATGTATTTACCAAATAAACCTTATTATATTCATAGAGTGATTTTAATACAGTTTTTTCTGACTTACTTTAAAGAGCCCCAACATCACATCCCTGGTCACTTGCTACTTTTCTCCCAGCTATGGGATGATCATAGCACACACAGGTGAAAAGGGGGTCACAGATCAGGTGAAGAGAGCTGGTACTCCTCACCTAGTCTTTCTTGAAGCAATACAACTACAGTTTAAATGAGCATGATAGAAACTTCTACACAGAATTGTTGAATTTTGGCATGAGGTGATGTCTAGCAACCTCTAGCTTAAGAATCTATTAGTAAAGCTCTCAGGAAAAGGAATAGAATAGAGGGGGGGAAGTGCAGCTAAGTGATGACAGTTGGTTCTTGTACTATGGGATTCCTGACAATGCTCATTTCTTTCTTCATATCTTAAATTTTCTAAATTTTTCATGCAAACAATGCGTCTTTTTTCCTTACTATTAGTATTTTAAGGTCCACAAATAAACTTGTATTATTTGTATGGTATTTTAAATCAACTCTTCTCAAAGTTTATGGTCTCCAAATAAATTTATACCTTTGCCTCAGAAATTTTACTTTGTGGCTTATCTGTCAATTCCACATTAAAACTTAGAATAAAAGTATGAAAAATAAGAGCCAGCCAGAATAATTGCACAATGCTTGCCTTGCATGCAGTCAACCCAGGAGTGATCCCCTGAGGGCAGAGCCAGGACTGAGTCTTGAACACTATTGGGTGTGGCCCCAAAACAAAATAAAAAGTTAAAGCAGCCTGACTCCGAGCCAGACTGTTTTAACTCGGAGCACCCCTGAGGGGGGCGGGCGAGAACCCTCCCCTGCCTCAAGGGACCCAGACCCGGCCGACCTCAACTACCCAACCTCCGCCACGCTCTGGGCTACTTTCCGAACCATGCAACACATTATAAGATACTTCCTACCCATTTTCCATTTCCATAATTACCACATATTTTATGTTTTATGGAGTTCAGACAGTAGGCAACAAATCATAGAGTAATATATATATATATATGTATATATATATGTATATGTATACATACATACATACCTCTCAGAGAGCCCAGCAAGCTACCAAGAGTATCCCGCCTGCACGGGCAGAGCCTGGCAAGCTACTCGCAGCATATTTGATATGCCAAAGACAATAACGATAGGTCTAACTCCCCTGACCCTGAAAGAGCCTCCAATCATTGGGAAAGACGAATAATGAGAGGCTGCTAAAATCTCAGGACTAGGAGGAATAGAGACGTTACTGGTGCCCACTCAAGTAAATCTGCAAACAATGGGATGACAGTGATTCAGTGACAGGATTTAATTTAAAATATATTTAAAACAAAAAGGGAGGGGATCAGAGAGATAATACAAAGGTTAAGACACTTGTCTTTGCAACTGGCCAACCAAGTGGAAACAGATCAACAAATGGGACTACATTAAACTAAAAAGCTTCTGCACCACAAAAGATACAGTGACCAGAATACAAAGACTATCTACAGAAAGGGAAAGGATATTTACACAATACCCATCAGATAAGGGGTTGATATCAATGGTATATAAAGCACTAGTTGAACTCTACAAGAAGAAAACATCCAACCCCATCAAAAAATGGGGCAAAGAAATGAACAGAAACTTTCCCAAGGAAGAAATACGAATGGCCAAAAGGCACATGAAAAAGTGCTCTACATCACTAATCATCAGAGAGATGCAGATCAAAACAACCATGAGATACCACCTCACACCACAGAGACTAGCACACATCCAAAAGAACAAAAGCAACCACTGTTGGAGAGGATGTGAGGAGAAAGGGACCCTTCTACACTGCTGGTGGGAATGCCAACTGGTTCAGCCCTTTTCGAAAACAATTTGGACGATTCTCAAAAAACTAGAGGTTGAGCTCCCATTTGACCCAGCAATACCATTGCTGGGAATATATCCCAGAGGAGCAAAAAAGTACAGTCGAAATGACATCTGCACTTATATGTTCATCGCAGCACTGTTTACAATAGCCAGAATCTGGGAAAAACCCGAGTGCCCTAGAACAGATGACTGGTTAAAGAAACTTTGGTACATCTATAGAATGGAATACTATGCAGCTGCTAGAAAAAATGAGGTCATGAAGTTTGCATATAAGTGCATCAGCATGGAAAGTATCATGCTAAGTGAAATGAGTCAGAAAGAGAGAGACAGACATAGAAAGATTGCACTCATCCGTAGAATATAGAATAATAGACTAGGAGACTAACACCTAAGAATAGTAGAAATAAGTACCAGGAGGTTGACTCCATGGCTTGGAGGCTGGTCTCTCATTCTGGGCAACTCAGAGAAGGGAACACCAAGTAAAATGTGGTCGGAGGTCATGCGGGGGAAGGGTGATGCGTGCCGAATGTAGACTAGAGACTGAACACAATGGCCACTCAACTCCTTTATTGCAAACCACAACACCTAATCAGAGAGAGAGAACAGAAGGGAATACCCTGCCATAGTAGCAGTGTGGAGTGGGGGGAGATGGGACTGGGGAGGGTGGGAGGGATGCTGGGTTTACTGGTGGTGGAGAATGGGCACTGGTGAAGGGATGGGTTCTCGAACTTTGTATGGGGGAAACATGAGCACAAAAATGTATAAATCTGTAACTGTACCCTCACGGTGATTCACTAATTAAAAATTTAAAAAAATAATTTAAAAAAAGACACTTGTCTTGATCACAGGCAGCCTGAGTTGGATCCCCAGCATCCCATAGGGTCCCCCTAGCACTGATTTCTGATTCCTAAGTGAATAGCCAGGTAAAGAACCTGAGAATAGCCAGGTATGGCCCCCCAAATGCAGAGGGGGGTGGAGGGATATAAAATTTATAAATTCAGAGGATAAAATACTTTATACAAACTTCAATAATAATTTTACAAAATTGGGCTTGTTAAAAAAAAACTTGGCTTAGATTTTACTCTTTATCTGTTTCTTCTTTAAGAATTTATCTTTATTATACGTGGGTTACATGTTTGCAATAGTGTTAATGTTTATGTAATGATGGACAAAGTTACTATGCCACCCCCAAAGTGTCCACTACCCTCCACTGCCATCCTTAGCCACCTCTAGTCAGCTTCCTCATTTCCACTCCTCTCCCCATACTGTTCACTCTCTGTTACTCGCCCTGGTCCATCCATCTCCATCTGTCTCTCTGTTCTTCCTCCTCCCCTTGACAGAAGAAAGCCTCCTGCAATGAGCACAATCCTGTGAAAAGACCCCCACAGGTGGGACTGGTTTTTTCACAGTGAAATTAGCAGGAGCTAAATCCTTCCCTCATCAGGACACTAAGCTTGGCGTAGTCTTCTGCCCACTTGAGTCTAAGATAGTGGTCACCCCAGAGTTCTGAATATAGCCTAGAGAAACCGCAGCCCAGGAAACAGCTAATCCATGCATTGTACCTGACCCAAAGAAACTGTGAGTTTCACCAGTTAAACAGCCACAGTTTGTGGAGTTGTGTATACAGCAATAGAAGATGAATCCAATAACATTGCCAAGGGCAGCAGCCTGGCTGGGGTTATGTTGGCCTCTGAACTCCAAAGCTTATTTTATCAGAACTGTGGCTATACAGCCTTCAAAATTCCAGTGACTTAATATATGCATTAATACCGCTAATCTGGGTCTTAGGGTTGCTTAAACAAGCATTCGTGATAAAACATTAATAAGTATAGTGTTCAAGTCAGAATAGATTCCCCAGCCTGCAGTAAGGAAGAAGCTGATAATGGATGCAAGTGACTTCTTTAAATGGCTGAATTTACTTAAAACTTGATTGCATTCTGGGGCTTGGAGCGATAGCACAGTGGGAACGGTGTTTGCCTTGCATGACGCCGACCCGGATTCAATTCCCAGCCTCCCATATGGTCCCCTGAGCACTGCCAGGAGTAATTAATGAGTACAAAACCAAAAGTAACCCTGTGCATCACCGGGTGTGACCCAAAAAGCAAAAAAAAAAAAAAAATTGATTGCATTTAATTTTTCCTGAAAGGAGGTATTGAGGTAAAAGTGATTTTTATAGGGACCAGACCCAGTGGAGCTGTGACTGGGAAAAAAGACAAGAGCCAGATGTCAAGACCACTCCCTGTAAAGCTAAGCTGATTGTACAGATCTGATGGTTCAGTGCTCAGGAACCATGAGAGCCATAGTCAGGTATTTCAAAAGCCTGTGGAGGGTCTTACACATGCCAGACATGTGCTCTACCTCATAAATCATAACTCTAGCCCTAAGTGACATTTTTTTTAGTCAATCACCAGTGTCTTCAGACATCTTGTTAACCCTAAGGTTGGAAGGGGGGAAATGTGGCTTATTGTCTTTTTTAAGGTAAAAATACTGAATTATCCCTCCATCTGACATCATTCCCTGACTCTCAGATGTCATGATGCCCTCCTTGGAAAATCCTGTCAAACAGAACTTTCTTTCTCCTGAAACACGCCAATTCCTTTCCAACCAAACAAGTTTCTTGCACTATGATTGATCACACAGGCTGCTCCTGGCAAGCAATGCAGTTTCTCTCAGAATTAAACCCCAGGAAAACAGCATTCAGACCCTCAGAGAATGAGTTTCCAATGACCTGCTAAGTGGTCTTCACTACAGGAACAATTCACAAACAAACGTTGTATGGTGAGATTTCAAAGTTGAATAAGGCAGTAGGTTGTGCCTGGTAAATCCACACATGAAATCAGACTTGAGAGCTGTGGGCGGCAGTTGTGTGGCTGCATTTGGGGACCTTGTGGAAACAGACCCATTCAAAAACTGCGTCCTAACATATTTCAAATGAGCTCAGGGAGGTTCTGCAGTGTCAGTCTTATCCTGTCCTTTAGAGAAGGCTGTATAAATTTGCAATTGACATAGGATCAAAGAAAAAGAAATAAAGACATTGTACCAGTTATTGACTAATGGTGGAGTGGACCCTTCCAATACTCATGGGCAAGAATGGCTACACATTGTGTGCTTGTTAAAATCATGTTTGGTTGCCACAAGTTGTGGTGGGGAAAGGGCAGCTAGGATAGAAAAGGGACCACTCTGACAAAGATAGTTGGAAACTATCACTCTGGACAAAAACTGAGTGCTGGAAGTCGGTAAAGGGACAAACATGAAAACCTCTCAGTACCTGTATTGCAAACCATAATGCCTAAAAGGAAAGAGAGACAGAGAAAAATAGAAAGAAAGAAGAAAAGTGTCTGCCACAGAAGCAGACGGGGGCAAGGGGGGATGGGGGTCAGAGGGAAACTGGGGACATTAGTGGTGGGAAATGTATACTGGTGAAGGAACAGATGATGGAACATTGTATGACTCAAACCCAATCATGAACGACTTTGCAGCTGTGTATCTCATGGTGATTCATGAAAAAAATAGAAAAGAAAAAATAAGATAAAAAGAAAATTATGCTTGGGATCCTACCTAGTTTGACTCGAATTTCACAATAATGCAAACATATATCATATAAATTAATGCAGTTCACAATCATCACAGTGGAAACAAGAGATCCCTCCTGTCCTTAAATGACTAAATAATTCATGAGTAAAGAATTCAAGAAAATCTATGTCTGATGTTCTTTCTACAAGATATAAAGTAATAGAGATTATTACCAGTTTTTCCTCACCAGTTGTTTAAATGTATGGGGGTGGGGGGAGTCACGAGATAAAGCAGCAGTTTTTGAAAACAATTTCTAAGTGTGTTGAAGCAAGATATTGATCCAGTGTGCTTTTTTTTAAGGAAGTTAAATCAAGATGATAGAAGTGAGACTTTTTTCTCTAGCCCACAAAGAAAATCACCTCATATGTGAAATACTGTGTCAACTCCAAAGCAGAATGGATCTCAACTTCTAGTTGTATGAACACTTTAGATGAATACAAAGCCTCTCATAAATTATTTTATGTGTAAGAATTTGAAGGGTTTTTTTTTTGCAAACACTACTCCAGAATAGATTATTCATAGTAACTTGTGTTAGAAAATGACAACTATGAGAACATCGAAACATACGTGATGATTACAAGAATCAGCACAGAGCTCTTACAGTATGAAGGCTAGATTTCTATGGAATGTGAAAAGGCCCCCTGACTGTACAAGGGCAGATGATAACGTGACTTTATGAATTTTTTTTAAAAAAAGTGAAGCCATTGCTCCGGGATGCAGCTCAAGTGGTAGAATAAATGGTCGGTTTGTGTGAATCCTAAATTTTACTCCAGGACTCTGTAGCCCAGAGGCACTGCTGATTGTCATCTCCAGCGTCCCAGAGCAATACCAACCAAGTGGAGCTATTACAAAGAGGGAAAATGCCAAGCACAAATTCAGAGCCAGACATCAGGGAAAATGAAGTGACTAGCCAAGCTCGGGAAAGATACTTAGTTTGGAGGTTGTTATTACTGTAGAGCCAACCCCATACCTCACACCTGCAAAGCATGTGCTCTACCATTGAGCTACATTTCTGCCCCAGGATAGATATTTTCAAACGAAGGCATAGATCTCAAATAGAAGAGTATGCAGTGGCTAATGAAAGCAAGGTCTGTGGATGCAGACCTACCAAAGGGTAAGTATGTTCAAAAACAAGCGAAACAGTAAAACTGAAAGAATTAGAGAGTGAAGATCCTTCTCTTCTCATCACATAGTCGCGGCTTCAGGGAGACTATTCCTCCTGGAAGAACGCCTATGAAATAGATAGAGCTTCTTGAATTCCCTGTTAGAAAAGCACCAGAAAAGAGCCAGAGAAGCAGGATTAGAGGGAGGATGTAGATAGAAACCTGGGGCTAGAGGAATTAATGTAGGGGAACTAGTGTGTTTGTTGCATCCCTAAGGCAACGATGCTCATAAGTAGAGAGGACAGGAGGCAGAAGGTATGGAATGTCTCCAACCACAGGACATGAGGTAGGAGCATGAGGAACAAGACAAGAGAAAGGAACATGAGAACAGGACGGGGGAAGGAGCACAAGAAAGAGGACAAGAGGAAGAAGAGGGGGAACAAAGAGGGGGAGCACAGATTGTGGGCCTTCTCCAGCTGTGGTCAGGAGGACTCCTTTGAAATTCTGGAATAAAGGGCGTGCTTTCAGCTATCACACGAATTTTAAAATATTCAGGACGGAAAGAAGTCTATCCTGTCTGCGGGGATATCACCCTTTCTGTAACTTCTCAATTTCTAAGGCTCCAAATCACCTCTCAATTGATTTCCTTTTCTCCTTACTATAAGTAGGGCTGCTAGAAACAGATCTAACAGTTTCCCTTTACCTCAGAATAAAGATTAAAGAAGTCTTCTTAAAGGGAAATTATGGTACTAATTCTCTATCTTGATTTTGTTATTCATCATTACCTACCTGTGTGTTAATTTTAAACCAAGAAAGTTAAGGCAATTTTATAAAGAAGCATCATTGCACTGGGGGCTATTCAATATTTCAAAATAGAAGGCAATAAAAAAAGATAAACACCTTTAAAGTCATTCAAAGGTACTGTATTTTGTCACACAACAGAGCAATTCAATTTTTCCAGCTGTGCCTCTCCTTTTAATAAATAACAAACAGAGTTTTTTCTCCTTCAAGGAAAAAAAAACCATAATAAAGCTGGAAATGGTAAAATATCAAGATAAAACGTTCAAATAGTGTGAGAACCAAGCAGTGGGAAGGAGATTTGGGAGAGAGAGATGGCCTCTAATTCACTTGCCAATAGATATTTAGAGTTTCTAGAGATTTTCATTGCATCGAGCAAGAAAGGCCTGGTAATTACATCATTTAAATACTCTGCAGTGATCCTAAGGGTGATTTGAAGACTTGAACTATAAAAGGCCACGCAGCGACAAAACGAATCAAGTTAGCAGCGTGTGCTCGCCGCTCGAGCTGCCGCGAACACAGCCCTGGCGACATCACTGCGGTACCCTGATGCCTGCAGCGCTGTACAGGGCAGTCAGGGGCTGGGTGCGCTCTCCTCGTTTCTCCTCACTACCAGAATTTCTCAATCCTTAAGAAGTGCATTCTTGGCAGAATCTCCCGACCAGCGCCAGGCTGTCTTCACCAGGGCACCTAGAGGGGGGTGGCTTGAGTTTCCCTCCCCGTCCCAAGCAGTTTCAGAAGCTGAAAACCTCCAGCACCCAGCCACAGCCTTGTTCAAGGCCCCTCTCCACATGCTCTGAGGAGCCTCACCCGTGAAGGAACCGACAGAGGAACCCAGGTATGCGGGACCCATGGCTGAGATCTCCAAACCTGCTCGGATGGGGGCTGGGCCTCCTCCACCCAGGTTCCCTGTTTTTCAGTAGCTTGGCAGTCATACCCACAAACTGCCCCCAGCGCCATGTAATCTCATCAATGACCAAGATCCAGAGACTGTAAAATTAAGCTCCTAGAACAGAGTGATACAGTATCTCCTGGAGAGTGTATCCGCATTCCCAACTGTAAGACCTCTTATACTCTAACCCACTGATGTACCTAAAGTAGCACACGTGTGTTTGGATTTTAACACACTTGCTTGTATTCTTGTATTGCTTTTATGCGGGCTTTAAATGGCCCCAGAATGAAATACAACAACCTTCACAGACTTCCCTCTTATTGTTGTGGGAATAAGAGGTTGGTGGGTGTTTGAACATTATCTGTAATGAACTATTGTGAACTTGTATCACTTGTATCACTTGTCATCCCATTGATCTTCAATTTGGTCAAGCGGGTGCCAGTAACGTCTCCATTTGTCCCTGTCGCGTGCTAATGCAGCCCAATGATATCTGCTTGCTCCAGGCACAGGAAGAGCCTCAAATAGTTCATTCAGGGATTTGACGAAGAAATCTGACCATCTAATTGGTGGGCAGCCACAAGGTCTTCTGATGTCCCGAGGAATCCAGTCTGTAACAGCTCTAGTCCAGTGGTCGTCTCTGAATCGCATTACATGACCGGCCCATCAACGAGCCTTAAACAATAACAGCTGGCACTCAGCTAGCACTAACCAACACAGTAGTAGATCCTCAGACAATGACTTGTGACACAGTGACATCAATGTGATATAGAACAATGATTATAAATTGACTGCTATCCATGGAAGGTGATAATTCCGTTTTCCTTTGTGCTGTAACATACAATATGAAATAAATCTGTTTGTGTGGGTGGGAAACTGGGGACATTGGTGGAGGGAAGGATACACTGGCAGTGGGATTGGTAGTGGGATTGGTGTTGAAACATTTAAGGCTGAACAGCTAACTATATTATGAACAACTTGGTAAATTATGACATAATAATTTGGTTTTTTAATTTTTTCAAGAATTTTACTTTATTGAATCACCATGTGGAAAATTACAATGCTTTCAGGCTTAAGTCTCAGTTATACAATGCTGAAACAACCATCCCTTCACCAGTTGTTTTTTTTTTTTTAATGAAGTGAGAAGTTCAAATGGCTCTTGTTTGGAGTAGGGCTTTCAAGGCTGTGCTCATCAAGAGGTCATTAGCAGCTATGTAGCTCTTCCTAAAATTCAGTGGGTGCTTAAGGCAAGTTTTCAGAGATAGGTTGATACAATTGTGAGCATCTAACCAAACCACTTTTTTACTAGTAAATTCATGTCCATCCTCCAAAATCACTAGAAGAATAACAGATCTTCCTACTACTGAAAAGTACATTCAGCTCTTTTCTTGAGATGTCAAAGCAGGGTGTTGCCTTGGTGATACTGTGGAGGGGCAGTTCTAATTCTTAATAGAGGTGATTCTGGTTTAAACCACAGGCTTCAGAAGGGTGCCTGATTCTCTAAAACTAAGTGAATTTTAATCTGTGTGAAAGCAGCATATGTTTTTTCTTATTGCCAATTATCTTGGTGCTACTTTTAAAATCTCACTGGCATGCTTAGTCTTACCACTTCTTACAGCATAATTACTTTATTAGCTCATTACCATCATTCATCATAAAATACTGGCTCAAAGCACTGAGGAAATCTCTGGGAAGAGTAAACTGAATTTAGGAAACTTCCATCTCATATTTTCTTATTATTGTGCTTTTCTTTCTCTTACTGATTCTAATTTTAATATTTTTCAGATTATTATTGAGGCATAGCATAGGAAACATTCCATTTAAACTGTGCCTTAAGATAAAAGTTGTCTAGGTAGGAATAAACAAGACTTTTTATTTCATGCTGGGATGTTACATTTATCATCATATAAGCATAAATATGGGAAATAGCTTGTACACTACACTGCCTTATTTCTTCTTTTTCTGGTATTTTCCCCATGAAATGCTTTATAAAAATTGTTAAATAATTTAGCAATTACTTAAGTAACAATTAAGCAATTTAATTAAACACAGTTGATGAAATTTTACATTTCTAAGTTCATTTAACAGGAATTCAAGATGTTAGACAAAGAAAATGTAAAAAATAAAAATGCTTAATGTATTGTTTCAATAAGATTTCTATTAAAACCACAGACTTTAAAGGCATGTATAATTTTATTATTTCCCCCATACTGTTATCATACAGAAGTTTATGATGAGCTTGGCCCATCATCTAGAACCTGGGTGCCCCATCATAAAGAACAACATTCAAGTGCCTACAGTACTATGTCCTGCCATAACGGACTTTACTTCACTGTTAAGAGAAACAAAGACCAAATTGCAATTTCAAATCTCTGAGATCAGATCTACCTTCTTCCCTTCCTTCTTCTTTAAACCAACATCAGGATAGCTTTACTCATACTATTCAGCTCTCTGATCTTGAACATTTCATTATTTGGGGCTAACTACATTGCCAAAAATAAAACCCAAACTTTATTCCTAAAAGAGTTCAGCTATAGATTTCATCTTCTACTTTTTTATATCCAATCCCATTCAAACACTAATTGAATTTATTTTCAAAATTAATCGATTTCCCCAAATTAACAGTGAAATAATACCCACTTACTTTCTCATGAATCTGTAGATCAGAAGTCTATGTGGGTCTACCTATATTCTCCTATTTAGTCTCCTAAGGCTAAAATTCAAATATCATCAGAACCGACCCTTATCCAGAGACTCTGATGGTGTAATCATCTCTGTACCATTTAGCTTGCTGCTCAGTTTTGTTCCCATGACTCTAGGACCAAGGTCCTGTTTCCCTATTAGCTGTCAGTCTTTACTCTGAGAGGCTGCCATCTGGTTCCTGGACTGGGCACCTCCACCACCAAGTCAGCAAAGCATTCCCTTCTGGGAACACCAAGTAAAATGTGATTGGAAATCCCAAGCGGGGAGGGAGATACACGCTGAAAGTAGACTAGAGACTGTACATGATGGCCACTCAATATCCCTATTGCAAACCACAACACCCAAAAGGAGAGAGAGAGAACAAATTGGAATGCTCTGCCACAGAGGCGGAGTGGGGTGGGGGGATGGGATAGGGGGTGGGAGGGATACTGGGTTCATAAGTGGTGGAGAATGGACACTGGTGGAGGGATGGGCTCTCGAACATTGCATGAGGGTAAAACAAGCACTAAAATGTGCGAATCTGGTAACTGTACCCTCACTGTGACTCACTAATTTAAAAAATCAATAAATTACTTTTAAAAAGCATTCCTTTCTTTTCATGTCTTAGGTCTGATTCCCATTTCTGAGAGTATAAATTTCTGCTTTGTGATTTCTGTGACTAATTTGAGATGAAATCATCTCTCTATATAGGCAGACTCAAACCACCCAGCTATACAAATCACACAACTTTACCACAACTGGGATATGCAGTACATGAACAATCCCTTAGTGGGCAGATGGAACATGGACAGATTCTGATGGGTAAGGTCATGTTCTGTAGCCACACGAACAGTCTCTGGTGGGCAGGATCACACCGAACAGTCACATCATCATCTCTAATTGAAACTTCCAAGCAGATTGGCATAACAGGATTCTCACAGTATCCAGAAGCATTCAACCTTTTATATCAGCTTTGGTAAGTCAGTGGCCTGAGGCCGCCTCAGAAATCCATCTCTTTAGCAGGAAATCTGAGTTTAGCCTTGGATGTTTAAACTTCTGGCCTATATAAGCTGAAATAGGAAATGCAGAGGACAAAACTATGCCCCACACCCATGAGTCCACATCATCTTCTGTCCACTTGACCTCTGATGTCCTAAACTTCCTTGGGTGCTGTGTTGGCAAATTACAGTTGGAGTGATAAGATCCTAAGAATGAGAAGAAACCATGGCTCTCAACAAAGAAACCAAAACTCAACAAACCCTTTGCACTGGAATACAAAACCGGCTATCAAATAATGTGAGTGTATGTGGGGGTGGCAGCAGGGAGTGGTGATGTGTGGAGAGTGGGAGGAACCAAACTTAAGGTGAATGTGGAACAGAGATGGAAGGCCATGGCCTTTTGGTGGGGGGTGGGAGTGGGTATAGTAACTTTATTTATCTATACTGTGAACCTCTATACTATTGCAGCTACCTAAACTACAGTAAATAAAAAACAATTTTTTTACAATAGAGTGTTCTTAATATTAAGTGATTTCTTCTATCAACCTAGGAGAGATTTCTCATGAACAGAACTAAGAAAACCTCCTTTTGAGGTTCATTCATAATTCAATTGAAGGGCACTGATGACACTCCCATGGGTTTAACTTGTATCTTTTACAATTGCATGTTATTTATAAGGACCTATTAGTTTTATTACGCAACAAATGACCATCTCCATAAATATGCCATGTTACCAAAGATGATTGCATTTTGACTAGGAGTTACTGCATTTATACTGGAAATATGCTTAAGTGTTTCAGCACAGAGCATGGTTTTAAAGATTGGCCCTTCCTTGTTGCACATGCTCTCTCTGGGGTAGTCTGTCTGATTCCCGGTTTGTGAATAGAACAGGACACTTTCATTCCTTCTTGCTAAAATTATTACTGTCTCTAAAGTGTCTGAGGCTGCTCTGAATTCTTTATACACTAAAGTAATTTTTCTAACATTCAATTATCTTTAAACCATGTTGAGTGAATAGCTTGCATAGTACAATCGTTGCTGTTGGCATATGGTAAAAAATTGTGTTGCAGTAGTCTTGGGAGATGTTCTCTGAATGGTAATGCAAAAATGTATATTGAGGGTGAGCGTGTGATCCTAGGGGGGTGGAAATTGGTATTTACAGATTTGATTTCAATTATACTCTTAACTTTAATTTAGAGTCTATTTTCTGTCACTTGAATGATTATTAATACTTATGGAAATACCCATATAGAATCAAACTTTTTATAGCACTTGGCATTTTCTTGGTGCTTTATAATTATTTATGTTCATTACTTCACATGGTTACCATCTGAGTCATCTATTAAAACCTCATTTTAAACATTTGTTAAGTTGGAAAAGTACAAGCTGTACTTTTGTTTTTGTACGGATAAATGGATTTGTTACAGATAAATGATTGGGCTTAGGGCTGAAGAGCTAGAACAGGGGTTAAAGCATTTATGCCTTGTGTGTGCTGACACTGGTTTGGTCTCTGGCACTACATATGATCCCCTGAGGACTGCCAAGAGCAATCCTCAGTACAGAGCCAGGAGCAATTCCTGAGCACAGGTGGATGTGCACCCCCCAAAACAAAACAAAACAGATGTTGCAAAGAATGCAGGGATTTATTGCAAGTTATTGCTTTAGAACTTAGTAAAAAATTCAAAGATTTTTCCCAAATCATTTTCCACCTTTCATATTCCGTTAATTAGCTATGCATATGCAAAGTATAAAATAAACTCAAGGATTTTTCCCAAATCATTTTCCCACCTTTCACATTCATTTAATTAAAAATTTAACAGAAATTTCCACCCCCTCTCTTGCCACTTCACCCTCCCCCCATACACACACACCACCAAAGTTAATGATTATCCTGACTTTCAAATTTTGGGATTAGTTTTGAGCATTTTAACATGGTTCAAATTGCAAATCTGCGTTTTATTTTTTATATTTTACAATAGTAAAAAAATTATTGATTGATGATACAATAAAACCTTGGTGTACAGCTTCACAACTCTATATGGGTGTCAGCCTCACTGAATCTACCCCCAAAGTTCTAGTGCCATCCCACTATTAAAATGACAGTTCCCAGTCTGTTGAAGCAACCCTGGGCTTACTAACTGCTGGTTTTGCACTTGTTACCAGAAAAAAACCAGGACATCCTTAAAGCTTAACATGGATTCATACCTTGCTCCTCTTTTATTTACCATAAGGAGAGTGGAAGGTGTTGGCAGCATGCATTTCTCATTTCACTGGCCAAGAGATGTGCTTATGGCCAGGCCCTGTGTGTACATATGTGCCAAAGTCCATTTTTTTAAAAATGTGATTTTATTGAATCACCATGAGATAGTTATAAGCTTTCATGTATGGGTTACAATCTCACAATGATCAAACACCCACCCTTCCACCAGTGCACATTCCCCACCACCAATATCCCGGGTATACCCCCCTTTCCCACCCTCTCCCTGCCTCCATGGCAGACAATATTCCTCATACTCTCTCTCTACTTTAGGGCATAATGGCTTGCAACAGACACTGAAAGGTCATCATGTTTGGTCCATCATCTATATTCAGCATGCATCTACCGTCCCAACTGGTTCCTCCAGCCATCATTTTCTTAGTGATCCCTTCTCTATTCCATCTGCCTTCTCCCCTCCACTCATGAAGCAGTCTTCCAGCTATGGGGTAATCCTCCTGGTCCTTGTATCTACTGTCCTTGGGTGTCAGCCTCATGTGATGTTATTCTATATGCCACAAATGAGTGCAGTACTTCTATGTCTGTCCCTCTATGACTCATTTCATTTAGCAGGATACTCTCCATGTCTATCCATTTGTAAGCAAATTTCATGACTTCATCTCTCCTAATAGCTGCATAGTATTCCACTGTGTAGATGTGCCAAAGTTTCTTTGACCAGTCATCTGTTTTAGGGCACTCAGGTTGTTTCCATATTTCGGCTATTGTGAACAATGCTGCAATGAATATATAGGTACAGATGTCTACTGTGATTTTTTGCATCCTCAGGATATATTCCCAGAAGTGGTATTGCGGGGCCAAAGTCCATTTACCAGAGTCCATGAACCAGCCATGGAAATCAGCTGTCTTTACACGTCTAAGGTGAACTCCATGCAAGTACATACTGCAGAACCTAGAAACTCTTTCTGTGGGAAAGTAAAAGCATACATAAATTTCCTGCAAGCAATTCTACAGCTTTATGAACTCCTGTATAGTAACACAGGGATGGAAATGATAAATGTGTGTGACTTTTGCAACCAAAGCATCAGGTCAAATGACTTCCCCAGGGAAGGGAAGGACACAGTTGCTTCCTGGCCAAGGGATTTTTCTCTCAAAGGGCAAGAAGGATGGGAGGGCAGTCAACTGCATATAGCAAGGGGACATGGCAGTTGGCATCTTATCTGAAATTTCAAGAGTAGCTAGGGGCCATCTCCTACTGCCTTCATCAACAGACGCCGGAGGTCACACATCTCACAGATGCCAGAGGTGCCTGGATGCGCAGTGCCAGCACCTGTGAATATTACAGGTGTTGTAATATTGTTATAGGAGTTCATCCTGGATTATTCCTGTGTTCCCTAAAGGCAATCACATACATCCTTGGAGAAACAGGAATCAGATACAGAAGGCAAAGTTTGCAACTATAGGCCAGGGACACCTGGAACCATCTGAGCTGGGGAGGCAGAGGAAGCCTCTCTTATAGCTTCCTTGTAGAGCCAGCTCTGAAAAGCTTCTGGACTGCCAACTGGGAAGCTTCTGGACTGCCAACTGGGAAGTTTGGTTCTTACCATTCCAAGTCCCCTGGTTTGTGGTATTTGCAAAATCCACACGGTTCCTCCTCTGAGAGCGGAAACCTGGCATAGGTCCAGTCAGTCACATGACTGCAGTTTCACAGGACTGAACCTACAACTTAGAGGTCTGCACATTAGGGTGATATCAAAGCTGCTTTTTGTTTCTTCCATACAGACACTTTCTCTTCTGAAAGGTATGTTTGAACTGAAGATAAGGATGCAAAAGCAAATATTTTCACATGACAAAAGTAAAACAGAGTGTTGAGAGTCACCAAAGCCCAGATATCTCCATCCTTCCTAGAAAATGTGCCTAGTCACAAGCCTGATCAACATCGGATACTAAGAAGGTGATTGCAATTCAAGGGCTAACAAACCAGAGATCTGTGCAAGAAAGCAATGTTAATGATCCTAGGGAGGAAAGACAGAGAGACGTGTTGTCCAGGGGAAAGTGGCCTTGGAGCTCAAAGCACCATGGCTAACACCAGGTATTTAAACCCCTGAGATTTTGAGCTTGAATTAAAGACTATCCCTCAGGTCCTGTCCTGAGGTCACTTTCATGGCAAGTAGGAATGTTGAATGTCTTCCCTGGGATGACATGAGTTCTGACTCTACTGAATGGTTTCCAACTTCATGTGGGGAATGGCGTTTCAGTGAGGATTCGTCATACCACAGAAATAGAGCCATAGCACTTGAGCACATGGAGGGGGTTTCTGTTGTTTCATCTGGAACCAAGTTTCACAGTCCCATTTCCTACATCCTATTCAGGGCCTTCCTGCCCTTCTCCCTGATTTATTTTTTTCTTTCTTTCTTTTTTCCCTCTGGTTTATCCCAATCTGACATGTGTGAGGTATTTTCCTTGTCTCTGTCTTGGCGGGTAAACTATAAGTTCCCTTGCAGGCAGGGTCTGGTTTATCACGGCACCAGCCTTGTGAATCTCTCCGTGCCTGAACACCACTTCCACACACTGCTCCATCTACAGGCAAGTTCCTCAACAAAGCAAGGTACGAAGGAACTTGACCAATAACTGTTCCAGCAGCATGGACGCTCATTTCCTCCCTAGGCTTTGGCTCCCTCTTGCACATGTGTTGGTTTATTCCTTTGGTTTTCTTCATCTTCCGTCAGTCCCCCATCCAGGGATTGAGGGCCATGTGCAAACATCTTTCTCAGACTGTTTATGTTTACCTTGATTTTGATCATCATTCACATGGTGAGGATTAGGCGCTGAAGAGGGAGTATAGGGGCCAATCCTGGTTCAATCTCCAGGCACTCCATATTGGTCTCTCAAGAACTGCCAGAATATGAGCCCTGATTGTCACAGGGTCTAACCCAAAAACAAAACCAAAGCAACAACAGAAACCACATGTTGGAGATGGGTGGGTTATCTACCCTTAAACATATGCAATTATATTCAAATACATCTCTCTTGGGTGATTGCTTTATCTCTATGAGACAAAAAAACAGCTCACTTCTACACATATAGCAGTGCTCACGCTCAACAAAGAGTTCTGAATAGAACTAGGAGAAGCAATATATATTCATACCCGGGGCACATTTCTTTTTCTGTTTTTTTTTTTCATTTTTCATTTTTGTTTGTTCGCTTGCTTTTTCAGACACATATCTAAAGTAAAGCATTGTAACTCAAACCCCTACCATTGCTTCTACCTTTTGTCTTGGTTGACCTTCTTGTTCGCATACACTTGAGCCAGTCTTTGTCTTTTTCTTTTGTTCTATCTTCCTCCATCTGTCCAGTATCACAACCTTGAGCTTCTGTGTTTCCAGAGGGTAAGTAAGAATGAATACAGGATTCATGGGAGCTGGCAGCAAACATTCATTTCAACATATTATACAATGCCCAGGTAACAGTGTTCTGTGCAAGAAATCATCATGAGAAGGGGTACTGCACCCTATTTCTCATAGATACCTTGAGGACTTTTCAGCCAGCAGTGCACAGAAATGCTCACAAGTCCTAATCAAAGATGTGCCCAGAAAAATGTAACTTAGGTCTTGCAAATTATTTGCAGTTTGTTAGCAATTAGAAACACTCCAGTGAGTGTTCGACTAACACACATCAAGTCATATCAACTGTAAAAAAAAAATGAACTTCATCCTTCAGCTTCTCATTAGAGACACTCAAATTAGATTCACTGTACCTGGTTCTTCCTCTTGAGTAAACACTTCATTTGGAAGTAGAACTCTATGGCTACATTAGCCAATCCTCCCTTAGCCTTTTTGTGTAGGCCTAAAGCCAGGCATTGTGATTATGTGATAGTGCAACTAAATACTGCAATAGACATTCTTTTCTCTATTTCTTCCACTAATAGAACTAAATTCCTAGAAACATTATTTTTTAAAGAGTAAGAAGATTCTGAAAAATGAAGAGAAGGTGACTGGCAAATAAGGAGAGTTCCAGAAAGCAACATGATGATGAGAACCTCTTATTTTCTTTTGCTTCACCTCCTATATAGAAACCAGAAACCCAAAAATGCCAACAGAGATGAGCACATATTAAAAACTGGTGTCACAAACCATAAGGTACATTGAAGACAAGGTCGGCAAAACCCTCCACGTTATTGAAGATAAAGGTATCTTCAAAGGTGACACGGAACTAAGCAATCTAGTAAAAACAGAGATCAACAAATGGGACTACATTAAACTAAAAAGCTTCTGCACCGCAAAAGATACAGTGACCAGAATACAAAGACTATCCACAGAATGGGAAAGGATATTTACACAATACCCATCAGATAAGGGGTTGATATCAATGATATATAAAGCACTGGTTGAACTCTACAAGAAGAAAACATCCAACCCCATCAAAAAATGGGGCAAAGAAATGAACAGAAACTTTACCAAGGAAGAAATACGAATGGCCAAAAGGCACATGAAAAAGTGCTCTACATCACTAATCATCAGATAGATGCAGATCAAAACAACCATGAGATACCACCTCACACCACAGAGACTAGCACACATCCAAAAGAACAAAAGCAACTGCTGTTGGAGAGGATGTGGGGAGAAAGGGACCCTTCTTCACTGCTGGTGGGAATGCCGACTGGTTCAGCCCTTCTGGAAAACAATTTGGACGATTCTCAAAAAATTAGATATTGAACTCCCATTTGACCCAGCAATACCACTGCTGGGAATATATCCCAGAGAGGCAAAAAAAGCATAATCGAAACGACATCTGCACATGTATGTTCATCGCAGCACTGTTTACAATAGCCAGAATCTGGAAAAAACCCGAATGCCCCAGAACGGATGACTGGTTGAGGAAACTTTGGTACATCTATACAATGGAATACTATGCAGCTGTTAGAAAAAAGGAGGTCAAGAATTTTGTAGTTAAGTGGATGGGCATGAAAAGTTTCATGCTGAGTGAAATGAGTCAGAAAGAGAGAGACAGACATAGAAAGATTGCACTCATCTATGGTATATAGAATAACAGAGTGGGAGACTAACACCCAAGAACTGTAGAAATAAGTACCAGGAGGTTGACTCCATGACTTCGAGGCTGGCCTCACATTCTGGGGAAAGGGCAACTCAGAGAAGCGATCACCAACTATAATGTAGTCGAAGGCCATGTGGGGGAAGGGAATTGCGGACTGAATGAGGGCTAGAGACTGAGCACAGTGGCCACTCAACACCTTTATTGCGGGCCGTAGAAGCTAAATAGAGAGAGAGAGAACAGAAGGGAATGCCCTGCCACAGTGGCAGGGTGGGGTGGGGGGGAAATGGGACTGGGGAGGGTGGGAAGGACGCTGGGTTTACGGGTGGTGGAGAATGGGCACTGGTGAAGGGATGGGTTCCCGAACTTTGTATGAGGGAAGTGTAAGCACAAAAGTGTATAAATCTGTAACTGTACCCTCACGGTGATTCTCTAATTAAAAATAAATAAATTTTAAAAAAAACTGGTGTCAGCGGTCAAAGCAAATGGTCATATAAGATTTTTGTCTTCTCTGGTATCTAGTGAGCACCTCCACTGCTTACACTACCTAGAGTCAGTGAAGGCAATGTGAGGGCTGGTCTCTCCCCTATCAGCCTCAATATTGACTGATTAACATCAATTGATTAAAAACCAGCACACCTCTCTCTATCCCCATCCAGTAAAATGGCAGCACAGTCCCTTACATTTAGTGCAATAGGAGCAGAAAATTACATCAAAACAGATAAATGGTAGTCAAATGAATTCCAGTCTCATACCATAATACATAAGTTTAGATTTTAAGAGAAAATTGCTAGTTATGTCAAGAGCCAAAATATCTCAACTCAGTAGAAAATGACCATGACACCGACAGCCAGATTATGAAATGTAGCCATGTGCTAAAGGTATTAAAATAGGTATGGTAAGAATGCTTCAGTGAGCTATTATATACACATTGTAATAAATGAAAGCCAAGATTTCTCTGCAAAGAATGAAGTCTTGGCTAAGAAGATGCAAATGACAATGTTAGGACTGAAAAGTAGAATAACTGATATCAAAACTCAGTGAATGGCTACGTAGCAGAATAGTGGGACAAAAGAAAGTAGCAGTAATAAAATTACAGAATTTAAAGAATAGAGATAAAACAGACCTGCCAGATTACTTAAGACATAAAGCTAAACAACATATTTTAAACATACTTTAAACAAAATCAAAAAATCATAAAACGTATTTAATGATACTTTAATCTAACTGGGTTATAAATTATCATTCTGTAAGAAAGCAAGACAAAACTAATAAGATGGGTTTTCCTTTTCTTCTTGACATTTTCCAGATTGTTCTAAAAATTGAATGAATAGTTACAATTCTGTATGACTGACTTAAACTGTATGTGGAAGAAAGACTTCAGAAAGCATATTCTAAAATGAGATGGGTACGGGATGGAGAGATTGTGTGGTGGGTAGGGTATTTACCTTGCACACACCCAACCCAGGTTTGATCCCTATCGTCCCATATGGTTCACTAAACACCATCAAGAGTAATTCCTGAGTGCAGAGGCAAAAGTAATCCATAAGGATTTCCAAGTGTGACCCCCCACCTTTGCAGGAAAAAAATTAAGTGAGATGGGTAAAGGGACATAAAGGGAGATAAGAAGAATGGGATTACATGTAAAACATAACACCATAAACCTTTTAGAAAGTAACGTGGGAGAAAGTGTATAGAACCTAGATCCAGGTCAGACATTATTCAACTTGATGCCAAAAGCACATAAAAAGAAAAGTTGAAAAAAATGGGTTTCCTTTAAATGAAAACCTTTTTATTCTGCCATAAATCCTAGTGAGAGGAACAAGCAAAATGCAGACTGAGAGGAAGCATTTTCAAATCACACACCCAGTAGAAGATTTAAAATTCATCGTTAAAAAAATCCAATTAGAAAATAACTAAAATATATGAGCAAACATTTCACTGAGGAAGATACACAGATGGCAAATGACAACACAAAATAAGGACGTGATATAATGTTTGATGCCTCCAACCATCAGGGAATTTCAGCTAAGATCACTATGAGATATCACCAGACACCTACTAGAGTAGCTAAATTTATTTTTAAGACTTAAGTGACAACAAGTGCTTACAAGAATGTGAAAACCCTAGCCCTCGTATACGGTGGAGAGTATATAAATGGAGACTGCTAATTTGGAAAAGACTTTGAGTCTTCCCAAGACTGCCATAACCAATTGTCACAAATTTGGTTACTTTAAAATAAAAGAAACACACACGCTCACTGTTCTGAGAGTGGGGAATCAAAATCAAGACATCTGCAGAGTCACACTACCTGCAAAGACCCTGGGAGAGGAGCTTCCTGCTGCCGACCGCACATTCAGTCATCTCTGCCTTCCTCTTCATTTGTCTGTCCTTCCTGAGGGTCTCAGAACCAAATCTCCTTGTTCTCCTTTTCTTTTCTACAGGCATCCTTCATTTTGGATTATGGGTCAGTACAGAATTAGGACAATCTCATCCCAACATTTTTTTTAACTTCGGTGAACCTTCAAAGACCCTTTATTGCAAAAATGATCATATTCTAAGGCTCTGACAAATCCGCTGGGCATCACAGTTCAATCTAACATTTTATTACAAAAGCAAATATTCCCTATCAAAGTACCTGGTAATTCAACTCATATTTCCCCCTGAAAAGTGAAGTAGTGTTACATATACACATATATGTGTATCTGTTGGGGGGAGCTTTTTTAGCCATATTGTTCAAAACTCAACCTTCCTTCAGTGATTGTTCACTTTGATGTACCTACTCCATGAAATGTGATAGAAGTAATATAAAAGAACTCTTGATATGCCCAACAACTGGATGTATCTCCAGAAACTGTGCTGAGAGGAAAATTTCAATCTCCAAAGTTAACAGGCTGCATGGTTATATTTATATCACATTCACCCAAAGAAAAAATTGATGATAATTCACAAGTGTACTATATTTCCAACCGAATATGTGTTACTTGTCTTTATTTTTTGCATTTATTCTGGTTTATCTTCTTTGTATACTATTTCTTGATATTACCTTTAGTTTGGGTACATGTATGTCCTTTATATCTTCAAATGGCTCTCTGCCCCTTCTCTATTTTCCTTGTGTGATCAGGTCATAACTGGTCCATAATTTTTCTATGATTTTTTCCATTCTGGGTACCTTGATATAGTTGTTCATAGTTCCTTGGTCTCTAGTCATCTTTGAACTCCTTTTCTCTTCATGCCTCTTTTTGGTGTGTTTCTATCAGTTTATCATCATGTCCTTTAATTACTTGTTATGTCAAAGTTTCTCATGAATACATACCATGTGGGTGTTTTTCAGTTTTGTTAACTAGTCTTTTATTTCTACCTTTCCAGTTATCATTCTTATGTTTCCTTCCCTGTGCCAAAATTATATATTATGCTATGTACTTTTTTAATTTATTTTTTTTATTGAATCACCATGTTGAAAGTTACAAAGCTTTCAGGCTTAAGTCTCAGTTACATAATGCTCGGAACACCCATCACTTCACCAGTGCACATATTCCACCACCAAGAACCACAGTAAAACTCTCCCCCCACCCACCAGTCCTCCAGCCCCCCACCCTGCCTGTGTAGTTGATAAATTTCACTTTACTTTCTCTTTACTTTGATTACATACCAACAAAATAACTCACTATTATTGTTTGGAGTTTCCCCCTCAGAGTCGAACCTGCTGGAAAGGAAGCATTTGATAATTTGTTTTCCATAGCTGAGAATGAAGAGATATGAGGTTGTGTGGCCACAGTAGCGGCCTCGAGGTTCTAGATTTCTGTATTTTAGTATTTTAGTGACTAAGTCCAGAGGGCTTTCTGCCAGAGGTTGCATCATTGCTAGCTCGTACCTCTCTGCTACTTTATATTTCACATATGAGTGCAATCTTTCTGTGTCTGTCTCTTTCTTTCTGACTCATTTCACTCAACATGATACTTTCCATGTTAATCCACTTATGTGGATCATGCACAAAGTTCATGACTTCATGCTTTCTAACAGCTACATAGTATTCCATTGTGTAGATGTACCAAAGTTTTTTTAGCCAGTCATCTGTTCTCAGGCATTCAGTTTTTTTCCAGATTCTGGCTATTGTAAACTGTGCTGCGATAAACATAAAGGTGCAGATGTCATTGTGACTCTACTTTTTTGCTTCTCTGGGGTATATTCCCAGAAGTGGTATTGCTGGGTCAAATGGAAGCTCAATTTCTAATTTTTTGAGAATCGACCATATTGTTTTCCAAAAGGGCTGAACCAGTCGATATTCCCACCAGCAGTATAGGAGGGTTCCTTTCTCCCCACATCCACGCCAACAGTGATTGTTTTTGTTCTTTTGGATGTGTGCCAGTCTCTGTGGTGTGAGGTGATATCTCATAGTTGTTTTGATCTGCATCTCCCTGATGAATAGTGATGAAGAGCATTTTTTCATGTGCCTTTTAGCCATTCATACTTCTTCCTTGAGAAAATTCTGTTCATTTCTTCGCCCCATTTTTTGATGGGGTTGGATGTTTTCTTTTTGTAGAGGTCAACCAGTGCTTTATATACCCTTGATATGAACCTTTATCGGATGGGTATTGGGTGAATATCCTTTCCCATTCTGTACCTCAACATCAGACCACAATCCATAAGGTACATAGAAGACAAGGTTGGCAAAACCCTTCACTATATTGACGCTAAAGGTATCTTCAAAGATGACACGGAACTAAGTAATCAAGTAGAAAAAGAGATAAACAAATGGGACTATATTAAGCTATCTACTTCTTTATTTTTTTTAATTTTATTGAATCAAGCTTTCATGTTTGGGTTACAATCTCACAATGGTCAGACGCCCATTCCTCCACCAGTGCACAATCCCCACCACCAATATCCTGGGTATACCCCCCCTTTCCCACCATCCCCCTGCCTCCATGGCAGACAATATTCCCCATAATCTCTCTCTACTTTTATGCATTATAGCTTGCAACACAGACACTGAAAGGTCATCATGTTTGGTTCATTATCTACCTTCGGCATGCATCTCCCATCCCAACTGGTTCCTTCAGCCATCATTTTCTTAGTGATCCTTTCTCTATTCCGTCTGCCTTCTTTCCTCTGCTCATGAAGCAGTCTTCCAGCTATGGAGCAATCCTCCTGGCCCTTGTATCTACTGTATATAGATATAAAGTATATAGATATGCTATATACTTTTATGCTGGACTCTATAGCTTTTTAAAATTCCTTATCTGAGAGACTGAAGAGATAATAATAATGAAATACTAATGCTCACTTTGAAAACAACTAACCCAAGTTTGATCTCACATTCCCCCCAGCATTTCCAAGAGTAATTCCTACTAAGCCATGGTTAATCCTGAGCATTGCAGGTTGTGGCCCCAAAACTAAATTTCTTATTTTATAGTTCTAATTTTATTACATGTAACTTACATGTGGGAAGTTACATGGGAAGATGCCGTCCTTGACAACATCAACGAGGAATACAATCAACTGGTTCAGCACCTCCATGTCTGTGTGAAGAATGCCGAGAGTGAGAAAGCCACAAACAGACACCTGTCTTCGAAAACTCTCGAGCTCATTCGTCAACATGATTTGGCGCGAGCCTCAGGCAACCACAAGCTAACATCTGAGCTCACAAAGCTGTGCAGAGATGCGATAAAGGAAGACCTCAAAGAGAGAAGAGCAACAGTGTTGGCCAGTGCAGCAGAAGCCTGGAAAAGTATTTGCAACACTCGCCTTTCCTTCGCCAACTACAAGACCAAGATGACTGCCCTCCGACGTCCCGATGGATCTATCACATCTTTCAGAAAGGCAATGGAGACGATTATTCATGACTTCTACTCGTATCTCTTTGACAGCCATGTCCACCTGCCCACATACAAATTCCACAGGATGGATATGTCTGTGTTGGGAATGTCTGTTCCCAATGTTCTCCCTTCTGAAATCCGACACCCCATTTCGCTGGTAAAGACGCGAACAGCACCTGGTCCAGACAAGGTCAGACCCAAACACCTGAAGAATCTGCCACCAGTACTCATCAATACACTGGCCCGACTCTTCACACGCTACCTGTCTGAATGCAAGCTTCCGTCCCAGTGGAAAACCAGTAGGACTGTTCTGTTGTACAAGAAGGGAGGCATCCATGACATGGGCAGCTATAGCCCAATCTGCCTGCTGTTTGTCGTCTACAAATTGTTCACTTGTTCACTCGTGTCATTCTGAATAGAATAGGCAGAACACTAGATGAAGGACAGCCATACAAGCAAGCCGGGTTCCAAAGAGGATTCAGCATGATAGACCATATCCACACAGTGACCAAACTCATTGAAGTTTAGCGAGAGTTCAAGATGCTGCACTGTCTAACGTTCATCGACTTAAAGAAGGTCTTTGATTCTGTTGAGACTAGGCAGTCATCGAAGCCCTGGCCAAACAGGGCATTCAAACTCAGTATATCAAAATCCTCCCCAAGCTGTATTATGGATTCACCGGCAGGATCTCACCATTCTACAAGGAAGTGATCATTGATGTGAAGAGAGGGGTGTGGCAGGGTGATACCATTTCACTGAAACTCCTCAGTGCCACCCTTGAGAACATCATGCAACGATTGGAATCGGAAGGAATGGGAGTGAAGATAGACGGTCGGCAATTACACCACCTCTGCTTCGCTGATGACATCGTTTTCATAACGCCAAACATTAGCCAAGTGGCACAAATGCTGACCGACTTCGACCACGAGTGTGGAAAGGTCGGATTGCAGCTGAATCTCAACAAGATGATGTTCAAGAAGAACAAACTGGTCCCTGAAGCTCCATTTGCTCTCAATGGAATGAACATCTTCGAATGCAGCAGCTATGTGTACCTGGGTCGAGAAATCAACATGAGGAACTTGGTGCCAGAACTGCGCAGGAGGAAAAGAGCAGCATGGAATGCATTCAAGAGCGTCGAAGAGGTGGTTAAGAGAACAAAGAACCTCCGACTCTGGGCACATCTTTTCGATTCCACCGTTCTTCCTGCACTAACATATGCCTCAGAGACCTGGGCCCTATGCAAACAGGATGAGAATGCTATTTGGGTATCCCAAAGAGGAATCGAAAGAGCTATGCTGGGAATATCATGTCTCACTCAAGTGAAAGAAGGAATCCGGAGTTATGACCTCCGTCGACGGTCAAAAATCAGGGATGCTGTCTCGTTTGCCACTGTCACTGTCATCCCGTTGCTCATCGATTTGTTCGAGCGGGCACCAGTAACGTCTCTCATTGAGAGACTTATTATTCTGTTTTTGGCATATCCAATACTCATGGGTAGCTTGCCAGGCTCTGCTGTGCAGGCTCCATACTCTCCTCATTTGGCAAGGCATCAAAAATCAGATGGGCCGGTCATGTAATGCGATTCAGAGATGACCACTGGACTAGAGCTGTTACCGACTGGATTCCATGGGACGTCAGAAGACCTTGTGACCACCCACCAACTAGATGGTCACATTTCTTCGTCAAATCTCTGAATGAACAATTTGAGGCTCTTTCTGTTCCTGGAGCGAGCAGATATCATTGGGCTGCAGTAGCTCTCGACAGGGACAAATGGAGACATTACTGGCGCTCGCTTGAGCAAATCGAAGATCAACAGGTCTACAAGTGATACAAGTGAAAGTAACTTACCCTAATTTCTTCTGTCCATTTGAATAATCTATTATCAATTCTGGAAAATCAAACAATCAGCTCAGAAGCATGTTGACTGTCAAGTTAGATTCAGTTATACTATGTGACAGTTCTACTTCACACACTAAGTAACAATAACTGTTTGGTCAGAGTCTTGAGTAGCAGAGTAATGTTTGTTCATTTATGAATAATTAAATACCATTTTTTAAACTTTTGGCATATCACAACTGATGTCTATCAAATAAAAATAAATAGCAACCTCTGTATTTTATGAATTTTAGTTTCAACAAGAAGACAGACAGACATAAGAAGGCAGTGAAATGAGAATAACTAAGGGAAATATTAAATCCCTTAACTATCTCTGGGCTGTCTATGGAGTAAATCAACAGCCAGTTAATAAGCAGTGTTGTGGCTTTCTACAAAGAAGCCAAATGTATTGGCACCTTTGCTATTGGAGGGCCCAATAGCAAAGAATGAGACAGATGCTGTGGCTTTTCCAGGTAGCAGTCTAAGCATGTAGCACTGCAGCACTGTCGTCCCATTGTTCATCAATTTGCTCGAGCGGGCACCAGTGAGCGGGTTTATTGTGAGATTTGTTGTTACTGTTTTTGGCATATCGAATGCGCCACAGGTAGCTTGTCAGGCTCTTCTATGCAGGTGGGATGCTCTCAGTAGCTTGCCAGGCTCTTCTATGCAGGTGGGATGCTCTCAGTAGCTTGCCAGGCTCTTCAAGAGGAACAAAGGAATCAAACCTGGTCAGCCATGTGCAAGGCAAATGCCCTACCCGCTCCAGTCCCGTCTAACCATAACAGTCCCCAAAACAGTGATCTCCTTGGCCTTTTATTATGTACATGCTCCATTTTTTCTGCCTCCCTCTAGTCACAAACATCATTTTTAATAACTTAGCACATAGGACAAAGAGTTAAACTGTGAGTGCAGCTGTGGGTATAGCGGAACCTGGGGTAGATGAGTCAATGAGTCAGAGCCTCGAGCCTCCAAGAAAGCTCTTTCCTTGACAAGACTCTTTCTGGCAAGTTGTCTATGTCCTGGCCTCCATAAGTCTGTGTAAGTCTGGACTCTCTCTCGAAGGGTATTTCCCACTGTGTCTGTGCTTCCTCTAGCATGACATTTTTTGTTTTTTGTTTTTGTTTTGGGTGTGCTTAGGTCAGTATTTTTCCTTAAGCTTCCTTAACTCAGGATAGTGTCTATATCTTAGGGCATGCATACAGGACAATTTCTCACAACTAGTCGTAGAGAAAAGTATATGGTTTTCTTCACTGATGGCCTGTCAAACACAGCTCTGTGTATTCACCTACTTGTTTGCAAATTACTTGCAGTCTGTGAACTTTTTGCTCCTATCTGTCAGATGGTTAATATTTAGAAGGTTTGCTATAGGAACTTTGTTCACTTAACTATGAATTTTGGGTCCTTGATATTTCACTCATGATTAAAAACCAGGTTTAGGTACCAGATTCACTTAAGTCTGATCCTAATATCAAAAACGTTTTCTGATTTAAAAATTTTGCTGATTTAGTTTTTAATTTAATTTTTTATAATGTAGTTCACAATATTTGATTACACTTAATATTCGAACACAAAACCCACCATTACACCCTTCCACCACAAAATTTTGCTGATTTATTTCATTCATGCAACGTCCCTAACACTTACTTTCTGTATTTACAAAATACAATAACTATTACTATTTCAATGGTTGATTCATGGAACAATAAGCTCAAGAGAGCAAGTAATTGAAGTTCACCTGATGCAGTGATTACTCAACATCAATATTGAGGTGAAATGTCTTAAGTCATTAAAAGTTAATTATAACCTCAAAATTTTTTCCAGAGTAGCTGTCTCATTTTATATACTTAACATAATATATGAGGGACTGGGTTTTAACATTCTTGTAACTATTTGTCACAATTTCCACCATGGAAAAGTACAGTGTCTACATTTAAGATATGTTTTAAAGACTGTTATCTTAATACCAAAGGGTATCATTTTTTAAAAATCATTTATTTGGTGGTGAAAGACAACTTTTCTCCCTGCTTTACTTTAATTGTGCCTTTTCTGACAGATTAGGTTCAAATGTCTTCTGTGTGGTTTACACTAATTTTCAAGCTTTTGTAAGTTTAGTACCTGTATGCCTATTTCCACATTGTGACCATCAAGTTCAAATAACCCATTTAATAAAGAACAAAATCCCAATCTCCAGTCATGTATAATAAAGCTTTATCTGCTATTTTCTTTTCTTTGTCATATGTTTTCCTTTCTCACCTTCTTCACAGAATGCCACACCTATGAAGAAATTGCCTGTCATGTACATTGGACATTCTCTGACCTCAAGGGTATTTCTGAACCATCATACAATTTTATCCTTGGTCATGTCTACCAGGGAGCCTCAACTCCGTCAGCAGGAGCTCAGACTCAGGAGACTACCATAATCTACACATGAACTTATGTCAACAAGTATTACCTTAATGGAAAACTAACATGAATGTAAAACTTTGTAAGTCTGTCGTGCAGACCTACCTTCATTACCGTGTTCAGTTCTCATAAATTCCTTGTGTGATTTAATACTTCTTTCTCAAAGAAATCATCTACATTTCCAAGGAACAGTAACTCTCCATTTTTATGTGATTATTAACACCCTTATAATGTTTTCTTTATGCCAGTTGGCTCTGACAAAAGTAAAAAATTTTATTATTTATTAAATGGGGTATTTAAACTTGATGGTCACCCTATGCCAAGAAATGTGCAGACAGATACTAAACTACTAAAAGCTTGGAAATGGACTACTATGCAGCTGTTAAGAGAGATGAAGTCATGAAATTTGCTTATAAATGGATAGACTTGGAGAGTATCATGCTAACTGAAATGAGTCAGAAAGAGAGGGACAGACATAAAGAACTGCACTCAGTTGTGGAATATAGAATAACATCACACAAGGCTGACACCCAAGGACGGTAGATACAAGGGCCAGGAGGATTGCCCCATAGCTGGAAGACTGCTTCATGAGCGGAGGGTAGAAGGCAGATGGAAAAGAGAAGGGATCATTAAGAAAATGATGGCTGGAGGAATCAGTCAGTATGGGAGATATGTGCCGAAAGTAGATAATGGACCAAACATGTTGACCTTTCAGTGTCTGTCTTGCAAGCCATAATGCCCTAAAGTAGAGAGAGAGTATGAGGAATATTGTCTGCCATGGAGGCAGGGGGAGGATGGGAAAGGGGGGGTATACCAGGGAAATTTGTGGTGTGGAATGTGCACTGGTGGGGGGATGGGTGTTTGATCATTGTGTGATTGAAACTCACACATGAAAGTTTATAACTATCTCACAGTGATTCAATAAAATTTTTTTTAAAAATAGGTACCAAAAAAATAGAAAATAAAAACAAATTTTGCCCTTACAAAATTGTGCATAAAAATGTTTACAGCATTTACTCATAGTAAAAGAAAGGCAGCAAAAGTCATGGTCTTTTAAAGGGAATGATTAAGTAAACTTCGAGAGGCCAAAGCAAAGTACAGTGGGTAGAGCACTTGTCTTACACGTGATCAGCCTGAATTCTATCCTTGACATTCTATATGGTTCCCAGAGCACCGCCAGGAGTGATCTCTGAGTGAAAACCCTAAGCACTATCAGATGTGGCCCCAAACCCCAAGATAAATAAACTTTGATATATCTTTAGAATGAAATACTACTGAACAATAAAAACATGAATCAGTGATTTGAACAACATAAATCTTAAGTGTGCTATTTCTAAATGCAAAGGTCAATCACAAGGATTACATTTTTTAAACTGATAATTTGTTATTTGCTTTATTATTTTATTTTATTATTTTTTAATTTAATTTTTAAGTTAAATTTTTAAGTTAATTTTGAGTCACCGTGAGGGTACAGTTACAAATTTACCCATCGTCGTGCTTGTGTTTCCCTCATACAATGTTCGAGAACCCATCCCTCCACCAGTGTCCATTCTCCACCACCAATGAACCCAGTATCCCTCCCACCCTCCACTCCCGTCTCCCCCCACCCCACCCTACCTCTGTGGCAGGGCATTCCATTTTGTTCTCTCTCCTTTTGGGTGTTGTGGTTTGCGATAGGGGTATTGAGAGGCCATTGTGTTCAGTCTCTAGTCTACTTTCAGTATGCTTCCCTCCTCGAGCGGGGTCCCCAGCCACATTTTACTTGGTATTCCCTACTCTATCCGGGCTGCCTTTCCCCCAGCATGTGAGGCCAGCTTCCAAGCCATGGAGCCAACCTCCTGGTTTTATATACTGCTATTCTTGGGTGTTAGTCTCTTACTATATTATTTTATATACCACAGATGAGTGCAATCTTTCTATGTCTGTCCCTCTCTTTCTGACTCATTTCCCTTAGCATGATACTTTCCATGTTGATCCACTTATGTGCAAAGTTCATGACTTCATCTTTTCTAACAGCTGCATAGTATTCCATTGTATAGATGTACCAAAGTTTCTTTAACCAGTCATCTGTTCTCAGGCACTTGGATTTTTTACAGATTCTGGCTATTGTAAACAGTGCTGCAATGAACATATAAGTGCAGATGTCATTTTGACTATACCTTTTTGTTTCTCCAGGATATATTCCCAGAAGTGGTATTGCTGGATCAAATGGAAGCTCAATTTCTAAATTTTTGAGAAGTATCCATATTGTTTTCCAAAAGGGCTGAACCAGTCGGCATTCCCACCAGAAGTGTAGAAGGGTCCCTTTCTCCCCACATCCTCTCCAACAGAGGTTGCTTTTGTTCTTTTGGATGTGTGCCATTCTCTGTGGTGTGAGGCGGTATCTCATAGTTGTTTTGATCTGCATCTCCCTGATGATTAGTGATGCAGAGCATTTTTTCATGTGCCTTTTGGCCATTTGTATCTCTTCCTTGGGAAAGTTACATTTTGTATGAATATCTCTTATATGACACTGAACAATGCAAATTTGTCAGAATGGAAAATGGTGAATGCCTAGCAGAGATTGGTGGAAGATGAGGTTTGGCTAACGAAGTATAAATGAGAAGATATTTGATAACAGAACTATTCTATGTGTACTTCAATGATGAGAACATGAAACCATGGAAAAAGAAGAGTGAATTTTTACATACACAAATTTTGTTTAAAAAAATAAATGAATACCAGAAGATCCCAGGATAGGGTATGGACTACAACAAAGAGAATAAAGATTCACGATGTATAAAAGCCACAGTGGACAAGACCAAGGGAAACATGGCTTAACATAAAGATTTTCTAGTAATGTTAGAGATAGGAGATTTTGCATTAAATATTGTTCTACCTCATTTGTTTCTCACACTGGTGAGATTAACAATTCTAAATCTACTTTGCATTTATATTAAGGTCTGACAAATGACTAAATCCTAATTATTAGATACACTGCTACTCAGATGCCTTTTATTTTTTTACTTCTCTAAATTTTTTAGTTTAATTCATTCTTTTCAGTTCTTTAATATTTGGTAAATTATTTGCTTTTAATTTTCTTTGCTCAAATAATTTTCTTACTCTATCCCCTACATACTTCCATTTCATCCCTACGAAGTTCAAAACTGGGAAAAACTAATCAGTGCAGACGGAGTCAGCTTGGTTGTTATCTCTGCTGGAATAAGTGCACTTATGATAAACGATACGGGGAGTTATTAAGATACTTCTAAGTTCAGGATCCAGAGATCGGTGACGGTTACACTTATCCCTTTTGAACAAAATGTTGCATTTGTTCACTTTTCTTAGTATATGTCACACTTCAGCAAAAATGAACTGGAGCAAAACAGGCACATTTGTTGTGTATGCATTTATTGTATATAATTATCTATGTATTTATGCAGGTAAGTGTTGGGGACTGCTCAGGACCCTGAACAAAAGAGGACCCCGAAACCTTTACCCTGGACAAACCAGAAAATTCCATTACCAGCTTTGCTTGACCTGAGGCACAGGTGCCCTTGTGACAAAGGAAATAGCCAAACTCAAGAGGTAAAAGTAGCCCAGGGCAGTTAACTAAGAGATGCCATTAAGCCCCCCATTAAGTAGAATACCTTCCTCTACCTTGTGCATTCCTCCTGCCAGATGCTCCTACCAGATAGACCCTTGCCTTCCCCTCCCCACTATTTCTCAATCTACTCTTGAAGAATGTTGTAAGCCCACCTAATACGCCCCGAACCTTTCCTTATTTGGTCTGAGAAGACACTTCCCTGATGATTGACAACTTATGTACCAACCCCCTGCTAAGAAAAGTATAAAACCAGCGTGGCAGTTAATAAAGTTGCCCTTGATCGGCATGTGTTGTCTTGGGCCCCCTATTTATTATCCTCACTAGTTTTATTTCAGGTCGGAACCGCTCACAGAACCCACCCAATTAGGAGCGCTTTCCACTGCTGTCTCTCCGCGGGCCGGAGAGATCTCCAGGGGAAAGCGCAGGTAAGGATTGATGGATGTGTGCATGTGTAAACAAAGAACTATGTAGTTTTAGGTTATTAGGTTATTGACTGAAAGCTACAATTGATATCTTTATTAATTTATTAATTTATCAATATTGAAGCGGCCACACAATATCTTATAGCCTACTTCTCCTCTGGGAGAACCTAGCAAACTACCAGGAGTTTCCTTCCCGCATAGGAGAGCCTCGCAAGGTCCCCATGGTGTATTAATATGCCAAAACCAGTAACAAGCTGGGTCTCATTCTCCTAACCCTGAAAGAGCCTCCAATGTAGCATCATTGGGAAGGACGAGTAAAGAGAGGCTTCTAAAATCTCAGGGCTAGGACGAATAGAGACATTACTGAGACCGCTCAAGAAATTCAACGATCAGCGGCATGATGATGATGATGATGATGATGATGATGATGATGATGATGATGATAATGATTTTTCTGTAGCTACACATAATTATTATTTCCACCTTCATTTTTCCCTTATGTATGTTACTTTATTTATTTGTGTTACACCCAGTCAATTTAAAACTTCCTTTGTCAATTTGGATATTTTCTACCTGCAATCCACCTGGGATTCTAGAAAAAAAGTTATGCAGTAGGAAGACATTACAGGTTGGTCTATCTTGTGGAGGCTACAGGGACTAATTACTAGCGATACACCCTTATTCACCCAAAATAGCATTCTTTCTACTTCCTGAATTCCTCTTTTTCTCTGGGTATGCTCAGCTATCCTGGGAACTCTTTTTATCTGATCACAGGGTCAGCAGTGCCAGACATACCAGACACACATGTGAGTAGGGGGTCTTAGGAAGCCCTGTACCTGCCATCTCTTTCCTTTCCGTTCAGTTAGTGGTTAGAGTTTGGATATGGATAAGATATTCATACAGTCACTTGCATATGGGACCTTGGGCAAACACCCTCATGAGATAAAATGAGAGTGCAATAATATCTGTATCCTATGCTAATATCCTAGAATGCTACAATTATTAGCATAAATGCATTGTGGAATTTTTGGAACAACATCTGGAACACTGGAAATAATTATTAACTATAGTGATCACTTATAAATTTAACTAACATTATTGGTAAATGAAGCATCTGCATTAAAAGTATCAAGAATGTTACAAACCAAAGTTTTTACCAGAAAACACTTTCAGGGGAGTATGTTGGTGTTAAAGACACACTGAAGAATCCACTCTTTCCTCCACTACTATGGACATTTTTAAACAAAAATCATATGCCTGACAGTAGAGATGTGCAAATACATGATCCAACATGCATTAGAAAGAGTCCTTTGCACACAAATGACCCTCCTGAGCTTAGAAAGTTTTTGCCCATGCTTGAAAATAAAACATCAGGTAGGCATATTGTAGGCTGGGTTCTGGGAAGGGGTGTCGAAGGAAAACCCTAATACTAATACCATTGGAAATTGGATTTTCAGATGGTGAAGACTATAATGACCTCAAAAATGGAGGAGTCTTAAGATACTATCAGTCTGGTTACACCAGAATCCTTCCAAATAATTCACAGCATAAGTGGCAGCAAGTTGAAAGATACATAATCACCAAATTCATAGGGATAATTTTAGTTTGTAACAATAGCCACAGAATGTTTATAATTTCAAGCCTAGCTGAGGCTTGCAGAAATGTTAACATTAGATGTATTTTTCTTCTCTCATATTTTGTTCCTGTTTATAATCTTTGAACAGTTGAAAAAACATATAACTAGTATTATTCACTTATGGTCAGTGGCAAAATGGCAGTGGATTATAAAACACGGTGATTAAATTCTTAGTTTACTTTGTCTTCCTTCTCAGGGAGAAAGGTTTCATTTCAGTACATTAGACGCAAAGAAGGTGCTAAGAAAGGATAAGACAGCTCCATCTGCAGCAAGTCTGGGCAAATAGAACTCAACTCTGAGAGCCACACAACTAGTCATGTTTATTTAAGAATGAGAGAGTAGGTGAACAAACACTTCTCTGAAGATGACATGTGGATGGCCAATAGGCATATAGAAGAAATGTTCATTATCACCTATTAGGGAAATCCAAATCAAAACAACGGTGAAGTATTACTTAATATCAGTGATAAAGGTGTAGATCAAAAAGAATGGGAGCCTGTGTTAGCAGAACAAAAAAATCTTCATTCACTGTTTGTGATGGTCGAGTCAGGGGGCAGTGCAGGACCATAGCCATTAACTGTGAGGATGAGTGTGCAGAATGAGCTGGAAGCCTCCAGGGCCAGGATGATTGGAGTGAGTCGGTGAACATGGATATACTGAGGCACAAGCCTAAAGTAATGAAGGAGAAGCAACCGATCCCCTGGAGAAAGCAAACTATCAAGTGGCCATTAAATAGCTGAAGCAAAATCGGAGGATGCGGACTAGGTGCAATAGCTTTCTCCCCAGGAACTGAACTATTGCTGAAAGAGTGAACAGGGGGATAGGAGGGACCCAGAGCACACGTTCTCTTCTCTCTCTCTCTTTCTCTCTCTCTCTATCTCACACACACACACACACACTCACACACACACACATGCGCGCTCTCTCTATCTCTCAGTCTCTCTCTGTCTCTGTCTCTCTGTCTCTGTCTTTGTCGCTGTCTGTCTCTCTGTCTCTCTGTCTTTGTCTCTGTCTCTCTGTTTCTCTGTCTCTATCTCTGTCTTTTTCTCTGTCTTTGTCTCTCTGTCTCTCTATCTCTGTCTGTCTCACTCTGTGTCTCTGTCTATCTCTCTGTTTCTCTGTCTCCGTCTCTCTGTATCTCTGTTTCTCTATTTCTGTCTCTGTCTCTCTGTCTGTCTCTCTCTGTCTCTATCTCTGTCTGTCTCTTTATTTGTCTCTCCATTTCTCTGTCTCTGTCTCTCTCTGTCTGTCTCTGTCTTTGTCTCTGTCTGTCTCTGTCTCTGTCTCTGTCCCTCTTTTTCTGTCTCTTTCTCTATCTCTCTTTTTCTCTGTCTTTGTCTCTCTGTCTCTCTATCTCTCTGTCTGTCTCTCTGTCTCTGTCTGTCTATCTGTTTCTCTGTCTCTGTCCCTCTTTTTCTGTCTCTTTCTCTATCTCTCTTTTTCTCTGTCTTTGTCTCTCTGTCTCTCTATCTCTCTGTCTGTCTCTCTGTCTCTGTCTGTCTCTCTGTTTCTCTGTCTCTGTCTCTCTGTATTTGTTTTTCTGTTTCTGTCTCTGTGTCTCTGTTTCTCTGTCTCTATCTATCTCTGTCTGTCCCTCTGTCTCTCTGTTTGTCTCTCTGTTTCTCTGTCTCTGTTTCTGTATCTCTGTTTCTCTGTCTCTGTCTCTCTGTATCTGTTTCTCTGTCTCTGTCTGTCTCTATCTAGCTATCTCTGTCTCTGTCTGTCTCTGTCTCTCTCTGTATCTCTCTCTCTCTCACACTCTCTCTCTCTTTCTTTCTCTGTGCTCCTCCCGGGAGGAGCGCCTAATCATCACAGCAGAGAACAAAACATGGCAGAGTGGTGTTTTTGATGTTCTGCACAGGGAAGTCAATATTATTTCTTTAAAATTTTTGTCCACATATCACCCAAATTTCTCTGACTGGAGACCCCAGACAAAATCCAAACTTAACCAAAAGTTTCTACTTACCAGTATCTTACACTATTGTCTCTGATTAATAAAGAAAATATGAGATCTGTTCATTATTTAGGTGCCAATTAGCAGTTTTGACTAATGCTTTTAAAGGAGTACAAAGATAACATGAATTTGCAGTGCTTCTGTTCCTAGAAAACATTGCTTAGGGGGAAAAAGAAGCATACCAAATATAGCTATTGGATTGAAAAACACACCATTGACAATGGTCCCAGGAATTATTTAAAATTTTTAATATTCTAATTCTTAATTTAGAAGATACAGTCCAACCAAGCAATAAAATATCTTTTCAAGACATTATCAACATAAGTAAAAAAAAAAATCAATAAAATAAAACCTGTGGGACACTGGGAAACATAATAAAAATACCAAGGGACTGTACACTAAAATCAGACACTGTGGAACTGTGCAATTAATATAAACATTGGGGAATTGGGCCCCATAATAAATGTATCATGGAGCTGAGCCACATATTGAAAACATCAGGCACCAGGGAAGCTGGGCCCCATTATTAAAACACTTGGGAATGAGTCCCAGAGAAGAATGAGACGGACTTTAAAAACTTAAGCTCTACAAATAAGAAGAACAATGTAGAACGACACATCATTAATAAACACATTGTGTTTATTGCAGTAGTAAAAGCATTAGTATTGGGTTGTTCTATTTCCTTTTGAACAATATTTAGAAAGCAATCCATAGTAAATAAAGAATGTTCCGTACTCAGTTTAAATAAAGAACTCTTGTCGGTACATACAAAGGCAGATTTTGTTTTTTCAAAAGCAAAGTTAGCAGCATCACTATACACAGTGTAAAGCCGAAGAAAACATTCATTGCCTCCTGCTAACACACATTCTTTGGCAGGGTAAGGATTGGAGCTGGGGTTAGTGACCAAGAAAAGAAGTGATAGCACCGTCACTGCATTATCCTTGAAGTAGGCTCGTTAAACTTCCCTCTGAGCCCTGATGACTTTGGGACAACAGAGTGACTAGCACATGTGATCAGAGTAGTACTCTCCTAGAGCCATTGAGCAGGGTATCAAAGATCTGCCACTTCCAAAGTCCTGGGTCATCAATGAATAATCACACATTTCTCCCCATGGCTGTTTTCCTTATTTGTGAAAAGAACTGGTTCAAATTCTGCCCAGAGCTTCCTCCAAATAAATCTAGCTAGAGCTTTTTCTCATTAAAAATTATCTAACTCTGAGGCTGGAGCAATAGCACAGCGGGTAGGGCATTTGCCTTGCATGCGACTGACCCAGGTTCGATTCCCAGCATCCCACATGGTTCCCCAAGCAACACCAGGAGTTATTCCTAAGTGCATTGCTGGGTGTGACCCAAAAAGCAGAAAAAAAAAATTATTTAACTCAAGGATTCTAGACAGACAGCTGGCTACCCATCTTATTGACACATTGCTGGTTTTGTTTTTTGGGTTTTTTTTTTTTTTGCTTTTGGGTCATACCTGGCGATGTACAGGGGTTACTCCTGGCTTTGCACTCAGGAATTACTCCTGGCGGTGCTCAAAGGACCATATGGGATGCTGGGAATCAAACCCGGGTTGGCCGCGTGCAAAGCAAACGCCCTAACCACTGTGCTATCACTCCAACCCCAACACATTGCTAGTTTTGACTTGCTAATAAAACACAATTCCTCTGGACATGGATATACACCAAGGAAGTAGTACATTCCACCTCCTTTTCCTGACATTGAAACCGGCTTCAAAAAAAAAAAAAATAAAAGGACTGGTATGTCTCATCTTCTCTTCATCCTTCTTCCTTTCCATCCACCTGGAACTGTGATAGCAACATCTTCTGAATATGAGAAAGTCAGACCCCACTGGGAAAGACACAAGAGACACTGATTCTTCAAGGCTGAGCTTTTGACGCAGAGTGCACCCAAGCTTCCTGGTTAAACCAAGAGTAGCTTTCCTACTCAGTAAAAAAAAAAATCAAAAAGTTGGTGGAACACCAGTCCTTGTTCCGGAAAGACTAAAATGAAGTTCACACCCTTTGCAAAACTTCCATGCTCAAGCAATCCAATGCTCTTGAATCATCTCCTTTTTATAAGTATCAAGTATTTAGTCATTCTGGAAGCTTCTCTGCACTTTATTGTTCTCCATAAGACCCTACCAACCTCAACGCTCTGTCCTAATTTACCATTTCAATTCATTTGACATCTACTAACTGGTCTCTCTGATTTGCGTACTAATCAGCTTCCTTTGAGGGTAGAACAGATTGTCTCCAACTTATTGGGATTTCTGGATGGCTCCTTTGGAGTGAATACAGCAATTCACCTGGGGATCAATTTCATGAAATCAGCCTCATAAAGGCTCCGAACATAATCTCTACATCAGAATGCTCAATTAGTGCCTCAATTTTGAAACTATGTTTTTATCTTCTAATGGAACATTTTAAGGTTATATCTGCAATATTCTAATAGTGGTTAACACTAATAAATGAACTTAATGGAAAATATCTTCTTACCAGGTTCCTAGGCCAGATCAGCTGCCTAGGATCCACTTTTTTTAAATTTATCTCCTAATTTTTTAATGTTTTGTACAATGCAGTATGTATTAGAACATATATTATGTTTACTGTGATATACTTAGAACAATATATATACATATATATGTATGTGTGTATAAATAGCAAAAATCATATGCATATTTTCAGCTCCTAGTTTGTGAAGATGCAGAGGTATCAGTATATTCCTCTATTCAGGATGGAGCTCCTGATTCCTTTATTCTTCCAACACATGAGCTGTAACTGAGAGTACAGTCTGCTTTCTAACCATTGAATCCCAGCACACATGACGGTACCTCATCCCTCTTCCGGGGATGACACTCAATAGGGACCTGCCCCTTCCGTTCCCAAGACATTGCATTGCATCACACTTAGACTCTGTGAACTCATGCACATGTTCAGAACAGGGTCTGAGATTGGGCAGCACCTTCTCTCTCCATACCCACCCTCTTGAAAGTACCTGCATGAGTGCTGGCCCCATGGCCTCTATACACAGACTCAACTTTCTTCTGCTGAGCAAAATAAGAGTGGTATTCCCTCTGCCTGCCTTCCTCTTGCTGGCTCTGCAAGTGTCAGGGTCAAATCTTTATCCCTCAGTCCCTTCAATTGAGCTAACCACTCCGTACTAACCACTCTGATGTGTGTCCTGAATTGGTGGCTCTTCCATTGACCACCCACAAACAGAACTTTCCCCAACTTTCCATGGGCAAACCCCGCGGAGATCTATGCTCCTGCCCCTAATGGTCTAAATGCTATGGTCCATTATACCCTGCACCCAGCAGTACCCATATCTCCTCTGTACCCATTGTCCCCTGCTTTGCGGAGAACAAGGTTCTAACTCAGAGTCCTGAGTTAATAAGGAGAAGTTGGGACATACAGCAAATTGTTATTCACTTTGAATATATACCAGGCAGCTTTATCCATCATCTAAATAAATACTTGCCATTGTGTGAAATTTTAAACCAGGAAAGGAAAATTCTACTACATGATTCTTATTTAGCTATAGGTTAACACATTAGGAGTAATCACAAAAATAATTACTGGCCCATTCATAGAATAGGAATATTGTCATGGATTGAGTTTGTATGTCAACCTCAGTTTGCATGTTGAAGTCCTAACCTTCAGTTTCTCAGAATATCACCTTGTTTGGTGATAGGGTCATTTCAGAAGAATCAAGCTAAACTCAAAGGTAAGTTCCCAGGGCAATGTGACTGAGGTCCTTATTTTTAAAAGTAATTCAGGGGTATGGAGGTATTCTGGGAGACAGACAAATACGTGGGGGAAATCATGTGAAGAGACATCAGGAAAATATGGTTGTCTGTATATTAAGGAGAAAAGTCTGGGAAAAATTGTTCTTCCTCACAGCTGTCTGAAGGAACCAGTTCTGCCGACACCTTCATGTCAGACTTCATGTCCTAGAAATGTGGCAATAAATTTCTGTTGGTTAGGCACAATCTGTTAGTTTCAGCAACCCTAGAAGATGCAGTTATCAGAACCACAGGTTAAATCACCACCTCAGGACATTCTCTGTTTCTCAGAGAACACAGCTATTAATGAAACTCTCAAGGCAAAATCAGTTATGTGGGGCTCTGTTGTACTGAACTTTGATCTGTCATTGGTTCAGTTATTAAATAAGAAATCCAGACTCATTTCTTAAAGAAAATCCATGCATTATCCTAGACTCATTAACGACGAACAAAGTGCCAAAGGTTTGTGATTTCCATGGTACATATAGACTCAATCGACTCATTTTTCTGTTTTGTTTTGTTTTGTGTTTTGCTTTTTGGATCACATCTGGCGATGCTCAGGAGTTATTCCTGGCTTTGCACTCAGGAATTACTCCTGGTGGTGCTCAGGGGACCATATGGGATGCTGGAAATCAAACTCGAGTCAGCTGCGTGCAAGGCAAATGCCCTATCGCTGTGCTATTGCTCCAGCCCCCTACTCATTTTAATTTTTAAAGAACATAAGCCTACCCCTGGGCTTTTTAAAAAAGTCTCACATTCAAAATGAGAATAGTTTAGAATATTGTATAAAGTTTCATAAGATATGATTGTAAAGCATGGGGAGATAATGTTGGAGAATTTTTGGGACAATTTGACACATAATATTACCCTGAAGATTCTTACTATTAAAGGGAGTATTTCAAAATTTGGGCTGGAGCAATAGTACAGCGGATAGGGCATTTGCCTTGCATGCGGCCTACCCGGGTTCAATTCCTCCGTCCCTCTCAGAGAGCCCGGCAAGCTACCTGTGGCATATTAAATATGCCAAAAACAGTAACAACAAGTCTCACAATGGAGACATTACTGGTGCCCACTCGAGCAAATCAATGAGCAATAGCATAACAGTGACAATGACAGAGATTTCAAAATTTAGAATTCAGAATCTTTCTATGGATTTGTCTACATTATTTTTATAGTTTCTTTTTTATCTTTTTCTATTTAAAAAGTTTTAATCTATTAACTAAAAATAGCAGTTAGTTACCATATATACCATAAATAACATTGAATGATTCTTATCATGTATATATTTCCCTGAAGCATCCCATTGGTGGAAATTATTCCAAAAATTTTAATTTGTGTAAGAATTTTCCTGATTTGTACACAACTGGAGCTAAATAAGGAAAATTTCAATGAAAATATGTATGGTTTCCTCCATGCTATGGTTGAGAAAGGTAATCACAAAAGCAGGTGTAAGACTTTATAATAACTTTAGCATTTTTCTGCTCATCTCAATCACAGAAAGAAAGGATACTAAATATCATGCCAAGGAGTTTCCTTCCAAAACAGTTTTCTACTTGAAAGAATGCTGTAGAAGTAAGGGAATAAGAAATTAGAGAGTTTTAACATGAAAAGAGATAATTAATGGGTTTTATTAAGATTTAAGAGCCTAGAATGTCAAAATATGAAGTCTGAACAAGTGGCTGAGCCTTGGCAAGAGGCTTAGTGCTAGTTTTTATCTTTTCTCATAGTTTAGGAGAATTCCATATGTTTATATACCTTATCTTACTTATTCATTCATCCATTGTTGAGCAGTTATTTCCTTATCGTTGTCATTGTAAATAGCACTGTGCATTTCTTATCTTTTGCCTTTTAAGTTAGCGGTTTTATATTCTTCAAATAGATACCTAGGAATAGAATTGCTGGGTCATGTGGTTAGTCCATTTTTAGCATCCTGAGAAACTTCCTGATTATCAAAGAGACTGGACCAGTTTACTTTCTACAAATAATATACATGAGAGTTTATTTTTCCAACACATCCTCAACAATGCCTGTTTCTAATGTTGATGATAGAAATATTGCCTATGCATTTTATTCCAAGATTCAACCTTGTAAGAGATAAATTGTACATAAAGTGCTTCTCAAATGATTTGAGAAAATTTCAACTTTAATAAAATAATTAATCTATAGTTTAAGAAAATCAGATTTTACTGGCCTAATTATAAACACTATACTATGCCATGTTTTTAAAGAGCAAATGAATTGTTAACACCTGCATATTTTCCATAAACTTACAGTTGTTTAGTAAAGGTTAACAAAGTTTCTAACTAAAAAGTCATCACGAAGACTGGAACAAAGATGACTCTAATTCTTAATTCATCCATGTTTGTGTAAATCAGCTGCCTTAAGAAAGGAAGGATGGCTTTCCAGGGATGGCTCCAGAACATGCACTGGGCTGATTTCACTGGGGCACCTCAGATGGAAGCAGGCATTCTCTCTCCGCCTGCACCAGACGAACCCTGGCAGCCCCAAACTTCCAGAAACCAATCACCACCACCCTCACAGCTGATCTTTACAGACTTGTCTCCACCCCCCCCCCCGCAAGTAAGGGACTAAATCTGCTGAAAAACCCAGATATGGGGTGACTGAAAACACCAGGCCCCATGGGGTCCGGCCTGGGCTGTTCCTCCCCATCTCCCTGCCCTTCTGGGGTCCTGGCTGTCACGCCTATTTAAGTGCATTAACAGACAAGGTCCTGAAACTCACCTAGGAATCTCTGAGCCGAGCAGCTTACTGCAGGGATGACTCTGGACCCTAATTATTTAAAGTTTTACTATGCCAGGAGTGTGTGGCTGTTTTGTGACTGCACAATACTTGTTGTTGTTGTTGTTGTTGTTGTTGTTATTGAATCACTGTGAGCTAGACCCTTACAGACATCTTATACTATTCATAACAAGCAGTTTCGAATAAATTCTCTAGCATCTGCCTGTGGGGCAGATTTGAGTGGTGGTGGCAAACTTCGAAATACTGGTGGTGGGAAGGTGTAATGGTGGTGGGATTGGTGTTGAAATATTGAATGTAACCAATTATTGTGAACAACTTTTGGATAATAAAATTTTTAAGAAGAAAAAAGAAAAAGGGAAAGGAATGAACCTAAGAAGAGAGGGAGACAGAGGAGGAAGGACCCTGCATGCCTGAGTAATGCACCTACTGGTGGATAAAGTGAGCTACAAGGCACTGCCATTCAGATGCAAATCTCTGTGCAACATTGTGCAACATTATGGATATATGTGTATGAACTTATATCTAAATTAAAGCTTTAGACAAAAGGCATAGGCAAGTTATTCTGTGTGCTCTTATATCCAATACTATAGCTATTACTTGTTTATATTTAGATCAGAATAAGATGTTCTTTTATTCATTAAAAATTTTCCCCAAAACTCTATGGTAGTGATAACACAGGTAGAATTTTTTTTCCCATTGAGTAAACATACCCGTAAATGACTTAACCTAATATAACTAGCTTAAAGTTACACTCAAACTTAGAAAATAAGTCATTATATAAAAATCACGTGGACTGGAGGGATAGCACAGTGGGTAAGGCGTTTGCCTTGCACACAGCCGACCTGAGTTCAATTCCTCCATCCCTCTCGGAGAACCCGGCAAGCTACCAAGAGTATCCCGCCCACACAGCAGAGCCTGGCAAGCTACCCATGGCATATTCCATATGCCAAAAACAGTAACAACAAGTCTCGCAATGAAGACGTTACTGGTGCCCACTCGAGCAAATCGATGAACAAGTTGCAGTGCTAAGAATCACATGAGTGGTATTTAGAAGAGATCAATCTTTTTTGCTCTTTTTTCTTTAAAAAATGTTAACATAGTTTAGGCAATATGGTTATAATAGGGTTAAAATTTATGGTATTTGTGTACAAAGTCACTACACCAAACCATCACCAAAATGCGCCTGCCCTACAATCACTCTCCCTATATCAACTCTGTTCCAGTCTTCATTCCTTTTCATCTCTCCCCTCACTGTTAATCCAAGGCCAAGGGTCTGTCCTTGTTCAATACTTCTACTCCTTTGTTTTGACTCTATGTTACACAAATGAATGAAATTATTGATATTTGTCCACCGTCTGACTTATTTCACTTAACCTGATAGTCTTCAGTTCTTTCAATGTTGCTGCAAACTGAATGGTTTTATTTTTTCATATAGTAGTTATCTATTGTGTGCATATATCACAATTTCTTTATTCAGTCATCTGTCATTGGGCATTTGGGATGTTAGGGATAACTCTTGAACATAAGTAGAAGTAATAAGCAGGAAGCCTGGAGCACAGCTTTCCAATTTTGTTTGTTTTGTTTTCTGAGCTACATGCTGCAGGGCTCAGTGCTCACTCCTGAGTCTCCATTCAGCATCACTCCTGGTGGTGATTGGAGGACCATACTGGGTGCCAAGGATTAAAACCAAGTTGTTCATATGTTAGGCAACTGCTTACCAGCTGTACTATCTCTCCAGCCCCAGCTTTACATTTTTACAAAGACAAGCTTCATGTGGTTGATGCTTGATAGTAAATTCTCAGATCATAGCTTAAGCCGTATGACTCCTAAGAATAGGTAAAAACGGGAATTTGGAAGTAAGGGCTCTAGATTTTTCTCCTTAATGTGAGTTAATCTTTCACAGAGATCAGGGGAGCAGTATGTCAAGGGAGGATTTTTTTTAAGTTTTTACTGAATCACTGTGAGATACAGTTACAAAGTTATTCACAGTTTGGTTTCTAAGAAAGTTCTAAAGGCATACCTGTTACAGAAATAGGACATCAGTAGTGGGTGTAGCATCTCTATTCAGATCTGAATCTGAATAGTCAGAATCTGAATATTAGGGGCTTCTCACCTTGCCATTAGCTAATAAAACACACTTAGGGGATGTTTGTCCAGTGCAGAACAGTGAGGCCACCATGTGCAATCTCTGGGGATACACGCCCTTTCCTCTTCAAAGGTGTGATAAATATAAATCATCAGGGTAGGGTCTAGCTATCAAAGCAGGTGAATGTCAGAGCAGGCAGGAGACAGAAAAATATAACTTGGAAAAAGATTCACAGACAATCATTGTCATTGCATTACCTTGTAAAATTTCAAGTAAAATTTATCCAACATCTGTGTACAGTTAAGAATGTTTGGCATGGAAATCAATGATAGTGAATTTTGTGTTGAAATATTGAATGTAATCAAAGTAAAGTGAAAGTAAATTGAAATTTACCAGTTACACATGCGGGGTGGGGGGCTGGGGAGGTGGGAGGAAGGGGGGAGGTATACGGTGATTCTTGGTGGTGGAATATGTGCACTGGTGAAGGGATGGGTGTTTGAGCATTGTATAACTGAGACTTAAACCTGAAACTCTTGTAACTTTCCACAAGGTGATTCAATAAAAAAATAAAAGAAAAAGAAAAAGAAGAATGTTTGGCATGGAATTTGTATGCATGTAAAATCTATTCCCCACTTTAGCTAAAAACACCATTTTTAAAAAGTTTTGTTCACCCTGAATGTATTTATTTATTTTAATAACTTTATTCATTAGTTGAATTGCATTAGCATTAGCATTAGTCATATTGTTGCTCATCAATTGGTTCGAGTGGGCACCATAACGTCTCTCATTGTGAGACTTATTGTTACTGTTTTTGGCATATCCAATACACCACAGGTAGCTTGCCAGGCTCTGCCATGCGAGCGTGATACTCTCAGTAGCTTGCCGGGCTCTCCGAGAGAGGCAAAGGAATCGAACACGGATCGGCCACCTGAAAGGCGAACACCCTACCACTGTGCTATCACTCCAGCCGATTAGTTTAATTACAAACATTAAATATTTCAACACCAATTCCACCATCATTACACCCTCTCATCACCATTTTTTCAAATTTTTCCAACCACCCCTAGATCCTGCCCCTATGGGCCCTCAATTATTTATTTTACATTGTTTGTTATAAATAATTTGCTACAAATTGATCAAAAACTATTTTCTTAAATGAAAGTTAGTGAAGATTGTTGCATCTCACCATGAAGCCCTTAAGCTCTAATATAAGAGATTACTAAGTTGTTGTTTAAGGTTAATACACCCATAAAGAGAGAGAGACAGCAAAAGGGAATGCCCTGCCACAGAGGCAGGGTGGAGTTGGGGGATAGGGTGGGAGTGAGTGGTGGGAGGGATACCGGGATCTTTGGTGGTGGAGAATGGGCCCTGGTGAAGGGATGGGTACTCGATCATTGTATGACTGAAATGTAAGCATGAAAGTTTGTAAATCTGTAACTGTACCTCACAGTGATTCATTTAAAAAAATGAAAATTTAAAAATAGAAAAAAAAGTTGTTAAAGGTTAAGCCTTCTGTGTTCATAAAGTTAATCAAGATGGTTGCCTTCTACATCACATCTTCTCCAATCTAGTGTGCTACTCCAGGTTTATCAGCATTAGAGTTTGAGATGTCATGCCAAAATCTCGACCTTGTGCTCCAGGTATCCAAAATGTTTAACTAGGTGATACAGCTGGTTAAATTCTTAACTGACTGGCGGCTTTGGGGCATGTGTGACTGCCAGGCTTCTGGAAATACAAGAAAACGGAGGGTGTTAGCCCATCCCCAAGCCTATAAAAAGTGCAGATCTCAGTCACAAAACCCGCATACCTGAGTGTTTTTGACAAATTAATTTCTGTATGAGACTTTTCCAAGCATTGAGGTCTGGCCGGCAGCATGGCGGCGATTGTGGAGTGTGGAGGTTTTCAGCTGCTGGGGTTCTGTTTGGGCGGGCACAGGGCCTCATCCACCCCCCTCCAGGTTGCCCTAGGACAACTCACCTTTGTGCTGCAGGATCCGGGAGAAATTCTGCCACTTGTTGATCTCTTTTAAGATTTATTTCTGAGTCTCTCAAAACACTTTTTTAATTATTTTTTATTGATTCATGTGGTTTACAACATTTTCTTTAATATGTTTATATCACACAGCAGAGCCTGGCAAGCTACCCGTGCCTATTGGATATGCCAAAAACAATAACAATAAGTCTGTCAATGAGAGCCGTTACTGGTGCCCGCTAGAACAAATTGATGAGCAATGGGATGACAGTGACAGTGATGTCCATGCCTGCAATGTTACCTCACCAGCCCCACTGCCAATCTCCTTCCACTGTTAATCCAAGAACCACTCTTCCCATCCCATTTTGCAGCCCCAGTCCACTGTTCTGTTGGCAGTTTTGTATTTCACGGTTTGTTTCTACTGTGGATTGTCTATCCCTTGCTTATTTCTTTACATTCCACATATTAGCATGATCATCCACATATTCGTATTTGGGTCTTTTTCCTTCTGACTCACTCTACTCAGCATAATATCCACCAATTCCATCTAGATTTCAGCAAACTGCAGATTTCATCTTTAATCAGAACTGAGTAGCACTTTATTGTGTATATATTTCACAATTTCATCATCCACTCATCTACTATTGGGCACTTCACATCACTCTTGTAGTCCAGTTATTTTTTAAGCTGAATCACCATGAGATACACAGTTTCAAAGTTGTTAACAATCAGGGTTTCAATTGCACAATGTTCCAATACGCATCAGGACACATTTCTTACCACCAATGTCCCCCAGTCTGTCTTTATGGCAGTCATTTTCCTTCTTTTTCTCTGTTATTTTTTTTAATTAAACATTTAATGGAACATTGGCAGAGGAAGATTAACACTTTGGTGATATGTAGTAACATTGTCTATCCAAAACAAATATTAACATTACTGTAAAACGCTACCATGTTTCATCAAGTTAAAACCACTTAAGTAATAATGTAAACAATATATATGATAGATAAACATTGAGGAAATGAGACACCATATACAGTGTGGGTTATTTAAAAAAAAAAATTATTAGAGACTTGGGAAGGTGGGAGGCACCGGCCCCTCCTGCCGCCGAGATGTGATCCCGGGGGCCGAACGCGTGTGTGGCCTCTCCGCAGCTGCACGAGCGTGAATCCAGACCCAGCTAAACCACTTTCGACATGGGCAGCTCCTTGCAGAATGTCTCCAGCCTGAGAACTAAGTCTCGACCCCATGCCCGCCCAGGAGGGGAAAGGTATTTCTCTCGCACGCCTCTTCCCTTCCGGGGATGAAGGGCATGGGGACTGCCATATTATGACAACCACAGATGGGGTTTACAAGCTTGTAATGATGCAATATCCAGAAGAAATCTCCCTGGACTTAGTTGTTAAAGTACAGAAATAAAGCGGCCGTGCGACCTCATTTCTCTTCACAACAGGTCTGACTCTAGTGGGGTACTCCTAACAATAATGGTGAGGTTTGTGTTGAAATATTGAATGCAACCAAAGTAAATAGAAAGTAAAGTGAAATTTATCAGTTACAAGGAGGGGGTGCAGGGGTGGGCGGGATGGGAGGTGTACTGTGGGTTTTTTTTGGTGGTGGGATATGGGCACTGGTGTAGGGATGGTCATTTCAACATTGTATGACTAAGACTTAAGCCTGAAAGCATTGTAATTTTCCACATGGTGATTCAATAAAATAAAATTCTTATTAAAAAATTTATTAGAGAATCATTGTCATGTACAGTTACAAACTTATGAACTTTGGTGTTTGCAGTTCACTCATACAGTGATCGTTTACCCATCCCTTCACCAGTGCCCATTCACCTCCACCAATGATCCCAGTATCCCTCTCACACCTCCACCCCATCCCCCACCACCCCACCCTGTCTCTGTGGCAGGGAATTCCCTTTTGTTCTCTCTCGTTTTGGGTGTGGTAGTTTGCAATAGAGGTATTGGGTGGCCTTGATGTTCGGTCTACAGTCTACTTTTAGTTCGCATCTTCCAACCCAAATGGGTCCTCCCAACATCCTCTATTTGGTGTTCCCTTCTCTATCTGAGCTGCCTTTTCCCCCAGCATGTGACAGTGTGAGTTATTAACAGGGTCAAAATCAGATTCAGGAAGTCTGTTTCATTGTTCTGGCCTCTAATTGGTACTAGTATTTTGTGTCTGGCTCAAATTATAACTTTAGTTTTCTGATATATGATAAAAACAACTTTGGGGGATTTAACCCTAATGTCACAAAGTCAGATGAACTAGGATCTCCCCTTTCTAATAGAAATACCCTACACCAAACTTATTGTGATAGTTAAATGGATCATTGGATGGGGCTGGAGCGATAGCACATCGAGTAGAGCGTTTGCCTTGCACGAGGCCGACCCGGGTTCGATTCCCAGCATCCCATATGGTCACCTGAGCACCGCCAGGTGTAGTTCCTGAGTGAAAAACCAGGAGCAACTCCTGAGCATTGCTGTGTGTGACCCAAAAAAGCAACAACAACAAAAAAATGGCTTATTGGAGCCATACATCATAGAAGTGGCACACCCAGACAAAGTAGGTGAATAGAGGACCCCTAGTGTGGATGTCAAGCTGTCTGCTTTAAAACTCTTTGAGCCCCTCTGTTCTCAATTGACAGTGTCATTAATATGACATTATCTTTAAATATAGAGACTTAAAATCCTCTGTTAATTCAAGGAGTCATTAGATGAACCAATTAATCAATTCATATGCTTATGTTTTAAGCTAATTAGGGCTTGCAACTAATCAGTTCAAATATTGCATGATCCCATTTCAGTGTCTGCACTGTTTTTGATTTCTAATTTGGAAATTTCCTATTTCCTACACAAATAATTACATATAAGACTCTGTTCTCTATTTGGAAATTTTCTATTTCCTAGACAATCAGTGTATATGAAGCCCTGTTTAATTACCAAAATATAACAGAGAGATAAGGTGACAAAACTTCCAAATTATATGGCTGTGGTGTAAGTTTTATGAAATAATATATATCACCCTGGCCTTTAAAATTCATTATCACAGTAAAAGTCAAAATTCTGCAGTTTTATTCATTCACTTCTAAGCATTTACTGAATGCTTATGTGAATCAAATAAATAAATGGTCAATGAAACACATTTTCACACATGACCAGGCTTATCACATTTCAGCTGTCTTCTTATATAAGCTTATTGAATGAGAGTCTTCTACCATGTAATCATTCCTACCTAATAAATAAGAAAATTGTCACTCTTCAGTCTACATTGCTTGAAACAGGATTTTACAGCATCTATTGGATGTTCGTATGCTACCAAACTAAATTACAACTACCCCTCCTTTATAAAAGAATTGATATTCAAAAGTATGTTCCTCTATCTTTTTCCTTTTTACTTCAGTGCATATGCATTACACAATATGTATTTTGATTTTATACATTTGTATATCCAGATAAGGTATAAGTACATCTATTGTGTGTCCCTTTCCACTGAAAGTTTCTGAATGTTATAAATCATGACAGATTATGTCATGATGTAGAAATAAAATGAATTTTGATGTGGAAAGCAAAAACATTTTCAAGGAAATATATGGATAGATGATTCAATGAAATGATACTTTAGACATATTTTTTTATTCTGAAAGTATTATATTTTTGCTTTGTTTAATTAAGAAATGTTTAATGTAAGAGATTAGGGTTTAGGATATTATGTAAATATTTTGTTGTCAATATCTAAATTAGAAAACATGATCTGATCTAAATAATAATCGAAATTTTATACATTTGAATTTATAACATGACATATGTGGTTCAATTATGTTAATATATCTTGAAAAATATCTATATTTAATTAGAGAACTTGATTTTAATATATCAATGCCATAAATTTTCATAGTTCTCATTTGAAAAATTTAAAGCCTTACTTTTACCAGTTTACTTCTATCAGTAGCTAAGGAGCATATTTTATATTAATGGTAATTTTTTCTGTTTATTCATTTAATTTGAAATGTTCGAATGCCTAACAACCCGAATCGGATGCTTACATTTGAATAGATGTGGCTCACTGCTGGCAGTTTGTATCTTGGTCATCTATGTACCACCATCCAACTACAACGAAGAAGAAGAAATTGAGAAGTTCTACATAGGGCTGGAGAAGTTCTATAAAGGAGACCACACCTTCTACAAGGTCACTGTCAGTGATTTTAATGCCAAGGTAGGACTGAGAAGATCACCCAAAGAACTCCACATCAGGACCTATGGCCTAGAATGTAGCAAACAGGGTCAGAGACTGTCTGAATTCATCATGTTGGCCAAGACCATCCATGGTACTCATAAGGTTGAATCTAAACGTTGGGCATGGGAGTCTCCTAGTGGACAGTTCCACAATGAAATTGATCACATCACAGTCAATCGACCGTTTTGTGTGAGCAATGTCACTGTTGTCCCAAAATTCCAAACAGGGTCAAACCACTGTCTTCTTCGCGCAAAATTCTACTTCACAGAATAGGGAGAAAGGGCTGCAAAGTTTAAGAAGAGAATTCCCAGAACAACCACCAACTGGGAGTTCTTTAGCACTATTGTGGCAATATGGGAAGATGTTGTCATTGACAACATTGACTTGGAATATGATCAACTGGTTCAGTCAGGAATACTGACAGAGAGAAAGCCACAAAAAGACACCTGTCTTCAGCCCAAGGACAGTAGATACAAAGGCCAGGAGGAATGCCCCATAGCTGGAAGACTGCTTCATGAGTGGAGGGGAGAAGGCAGATGGAATAGATAAGGGATCACTAAGAAAATGATGACTGGAGGAACCAGTTATGATGGGAGATGCATGCCGAAAGTAGATAATGGACCAAACATGATGACCTCTCAGTGTCTGTGTTGCAAGACATAATGCCCAAAAGTAGAGAGAGAGTATGGGGAATATTATCTGCCATAGAGGCAGGGGGAGGGTGGGAAAGGGGGGATATACCTGGGATACTGGTGGTGGGGAATGTGCACTGGTTGGGGGAATGGGTGTTTGATCATTGTGCGATTGTAACCCAAACATGAAAGCTTGTAGCTATCTCACAATGATTCAATAAAATTTTTTTAATTTTTTTTAAAAAGACACCTGGGGGCTGGAGCAATAGCACAGTGGGTAGGGCATTTGCCTTGCACGCGGCTGACCTGGGTTCAATTCCCAGCATCCCATATGGTCCCCTGAGCACCGCCAGGGGTGGTTCCTAAGTGCAGAGCCAGGAATAACCCCTGTGTATTGCCAGGTGTGACCTAAAAAAAAAAAGTAAAAAAAGACAGCTGTCTTCAGAAACTCTTGAGCTCATTCACCAAAGTGGTTTGGCGCAAGCCTCAGACAATCACAAGCTAATGTCCGAGCTCAGAAAGCTGTGCAGAGAAGTGATAAAGAAAGACCTCAAAGAGAGAAGAGAGCAGTGTTGGCTGATGTGGCAGAAAATGGGAAAAGTATTCACAAGACCTGTCTGTCCTTCACCAACTACAAGACCAACATGGCCGCCCTCTGGTGTCCTGATGGATCTATCACATCTACCAGAAGGGCACTGGAAAAGGTTATCCATGACTTCTACTCAGATCTGTTTGATAACGACATCCACCTACCCACATACCAAATTCCACAGGATGGATATGTCGTTCCCATCGTTCTCCCTTCCAAAATCTGATGTGCCATTTCGTCAGTAAAGAAGCATACAGCACCTGGTCCAGGTGAGCTCATACCAGAAAATCAGCAGAATCTGCAGTACTCATCAATACACTGGTTCAGCTCACATGCTACCTTTCTGAATGCATAGTTCTGTCCCAATGGAAAGCCAGCAGGACCATCCTGTAGTACAAGAAGGGAAACATCCACAACATTGGCAACTGTTGTCCGATCTGCTTGTTGTCTGTCATCTACAAATTATTCACTCGAGTTATCCTGAATAGGATTGGCAGAACACTAGACAATCATGTTTGAAAGCTGAGTTCCAAAAAGGATTCAGCCTGATCGACCATATCCAAACGGTGAACAAGCTCATTGAGGTTTCGAGAGAGTTCAAGACGAGGTTCTGCCTAACATTCATCGATTTAAAGAAGGCCTTTGATTCTATTGAGACTGAAGCAGTCATCGAAGCCCTAGCCAAACAGGGCATTCAAACTCAATACATCAGGGTCCTCCATGAGCTGTATTACAGATTCACCACCAGGATCTCACCATTCTACAAGGAAGTGATCATCAACGTAAAGAGAGGGGTGCAGCATGGCGATACCATTTCACCAAAACTCTTCAGTGCCACCCTCGAGAATATCATGTGACAACTGGAATGGGAAGGAGTGGGAGGGAAAATAGATGGTCGGCAACTATACTACCTCCATTTCACTGATGACATTGTTCTAATAACACCAAACATCAGCCAAGTGGCACGAATGCTGGCCACTTCAACCATGAGTATGGAAAGGTTGGACGGCAGCTGAATCTCAATGTTCATGAGAAATTGACTAGTTCCTGACGTTCCATTTGCTCTCAATAAAACGAACATCGCCAAACGCAACAGTTATGTGTACCTAGGTCGAGAACTCAACATGACGAACGATCTGGCACCTGAGCTGTGCAGGAGGAAGAGAGCAGCATGGAATACCTTCAAGAGCATCTAAGAAGTTGTTAAGAGGACGAATAACCTCCAGCTCCAGGAACATCTTTTCAACTCCACCGTTCTTCTGCACTAACATATGCCTCAGAGACCTGGGCCCTACGAAAACAGGATTAGAACTCTATTCACTACTTGGGTATCCCAAAGAGGAATGGAAAGAGCAATGCTAGGAGTATCACGTTTCACTCAAGTGAGAGAAGGAATCCAGAGTTCCGACCTCCGTTGACAATCCAGGATCAGGGATGCTGTCTTGTTTGCCAAGGTGTCGAAAAGCAGATGGGCCAGACATGTAATGTGATTTGGAGACAACTTCTAGACTAGAGCTGCTAATGACTGGATTCCACAGGATGTCAAAAGACGCCTGGGGGCCCACCTATGAGATGGTCAGACTTCTAGTCAAAACTCTAATGAACAGTCTGAGGCTCTTCGTGTTCCTGGAGCCAGCAGATGCCTTTGGGCTACACTGGCTCTCGACAGGGATAAATGGAGACGTTATTGGCGCCCACTTGAGTAAATTGATGAGCAACGGGATGACAAGTGACAAATGACAAGTGACATTTAATTATACCAATTTTAGATATATATTTATTTTATTAAGCTCATGCATGTTTAGGGTTGCAAAATTAAGTCTTTCATCAATAGTTAGTGACAGCTCCACCTCTACTATCACTAAATTTCATGGTCTTCTTGGTCCTCTCTGCTTTAATATATTTATACCAACTTTCCTTTGAATATGACATTAAGAGTAAATCTTAACTCTTAGTCAATAGTCTCATCTTTCTGAGGTCTCATATAAATAGCATAGAGTGAATTTTATTTTATTTTTCACTAGATAATATCTCACATTTGAATCTCCATTATATTAACTGTGTCTCCTTTAACTGTGCTACCAGTTCATTCCTGTCATGCCATATTACTATTACTTAATATGTTTCACTTCCTCTTTTCTCCCAGTTTTTAAAACACTGGCTTAAATTTTGCCTTTTATTTCATTAGCTTTCCCACTGTGAGTTTGCTAGTTGTAGTATAATATTTGTATTTCACAAACTGTTACTACTGAAATTCAATCATGCACAATTAACACTGAGTCTGGAAGTCAAGGCAGAGACCTGAGACTCCTTCTATTCTCATCAACCCTAGTCATCCAGGCAGTATTGCTCTCTAATACTTTAGTTCCATGTTATCTAGCCATTTGTCCTCTATGTAGAACTCATGGCTAGTCTGTCTTCTTTAACAGTATGTAGATGGAGCTATAGAGCACTTTAAAATTTGGTTAAAATATGAGTGAACTTTATCAATATCTGTGAGATGAAGAAGTCAGTCATAAAATTTTTAAATGCTTGGGGCTGGAGCAATAGCACGGCGGGTAGGGCATTTGCCTAGTACTCAGCCGACCCGGGTTCGATTCCCAGCATCCCTTATGGTCCCCTGAGCACCACCAAGAGTAATTTCTGAGTGCAGAGCCAGGAGAAACACTGTGCATTGCTGGGTGTGATCCAAAAAGAAAAAAAATATTTTTTGTTGTGTATTTCCTTTAATCAAGATAAGTACAGAATAATAAGATAAATCTTACAAAAATTTTAAGAGGTATAGTTTAGAAATGTTTTCAATCACAGACATATTATTTAAAGAACATTACTGAATTTTATCATAATATTTTTTATGATGAAATTCTTTAAAAACCTCACTGGACACTGATTTTATACTCTTCAGCATCAAGAATCATGTGGAAAATGGCCCAGAAAAAAAAATCAGCTGTTGGTTTTACTTTTGGGAAAAACAAGATAAACACTCTGTTTCCAGATAAATTGCTTTAACAGAAGCATCCTCAAGTCAGCTTCAGTTCTCTAATATCCTACTGTATACAATTTCTGAGTATCATCTCATTTCTTTTCAAAAAGAAAAAAATTTAAATGCTCCATATTTCCATTCACATTACTCTTTTAAAAAACAAAAGTAGCCTTCAGACTTAAAGAACAGATGATTCTCTGTTGTAACCAAGCGAGATGGACTGGATCAGAGGAGGAATTTGGCAGGGACACCTACACCTGCCTCTTATCAACTTATCATTTATGCTTGATGCATTTTCATATATGCATATTTCAAACACACACAAAGCACATTCAAAGTGATAGTTTTATAACAAAGAGATAAACATAGGTACCAGAGCCATAGTACATTGGGTTAGGCATTTGCCTTGCACACAGCTGACCCAGCTTCAATCCCCAGCATCTCATAAGGCCCCCCAGTATCACCAGGAGTAATTCCTGAACACAGAGTCAGGAGTAACCCCTGAGCATCGCTGGTTGTGAACCAAAAAGCAAAAAAGAGAGAGAGAGAGAAACAAAATGTGTTATAATACAAAAGCATCCTATATGGCATTGAAACAAAAGATTATTAGCAAATTTTGAAACCACTTGTTCTGATTATGAGTGAACATATAAGAAAATAGGGTAGCATTGAAATCAGAACTTGTCAGAAATATACTGGTTTTTTTGCAAATATAACAACATATTTTCACCAGTTAACTGCAATAAAGTGGTAGATATGTCAACTTTTTCACCCAGTGTTTGAAACCTTTCTAGTAGATAATAACACAGAAATTTGGGGGTGGTTATTGCCCAAAGAATATAAGTAAGTAGCCAAAATCTATAGAAGATGTGGTTTGATGCTCGTAAGTTCATATTTTTCATTCTGATTCGTTTCTCTCTAACATCTCTTAACCTCAGTGTTACTGTAATTGCACACTCTGTACTGTGACTGTGTTATTTTTAAAAACACATTATCTTTTTCCTCTGATATATATCAAGAACAAATAATACATAATCTAATAAAAATGCTTCAGGCTGCATGAATATTGTTCTTTCAATAGGCCCAAAGTGCATCCAAGATCAAGATGTCTCCCTGGCACCTTTTTTTTCTCATAATCATAGACAAATAAAGTTCTTTTTTAGGTGCTTTCTGCCCAGAGGAAAAGAGAAAGTTAGAATTAGTGACAGATGTGGTACACTTTACCAAAGGATGGATCAAAACAATATTAAGAAGGTATCATTACAGTTTTTCAATTAAAGTCACTTTTTTAGGTCATATATTAAATCTCTTCTGATATTTAGGACATAATGTTACAGACTTTACTATTCAGTCTAGAAACAGTATGGGTGATTCTGAAAAGATTAGAAATTGAGCTCCCACTTGACCCAGCAATACCACTTCTGGGAATATATCCCAGAGATGCAAAAAAGTATAGTAGAAATGACATCTGCACTTGTATGTTCATTGTTGCACTGTTTACAATAGCCAAAATTTGGGGAAAAAAACACGTGCCCAACAGATGACTGGTACATCCAAACAATGGAATACTATGCAGCTGTTTAGAAAAGATGAAGTCATGAAATTTGCATATAAGTGGATCAACATGGAAAGAATCATGTTAAGTGAAATGAGTCAGAAAGAGAGGGATAGACATAGAAAGATTGCACTCATCTGTGGAATGTAAAGTAACAGAATAGGAGACTAATATCCAAGGATAGTAGAAATAAGGACCAAAAGATTTGCCCCATGGTTTGGAAGTTGGCCTCGAATGCTGGGGGAAAAGACAGCTCAGATAGAGAAGGAAACACCAATTAAAGGGTGTTTGGAGGACCCGTGTGGGTTGAAGATGCAAGCCAAATGTAGACTATAGATCAAACACAATGGACACTCAATGCCTCTATTGCAAACCACAACACCCAAAAGGAGAGAGAGAGAACAAAAGGGAAAGCCCTGCCACAGAGGCAGGGTGGGGCTATGGGGGATGGGTGGGAGGGATACTGGGATCATTGGTGGTGGAGAATGGGCACTGGTGGAGGAATGGGTACTCAATCATTGTATGACTGAAACACAAACATGAAAGTTCGTAAGTATGTAACTGCCCCTCATGGTGATTCACTATTTAAAAAATAAAAATTAAATTTTCAACAATTAATATCTCATCCTCAAAATATTTTCTCAAAATTTTAGGAAAAAATATTAAATTATTCAAATAAAAAATTATTAGAAATAACACGATACATTAAATCTTATAGTTAAAAACTAAATTTACTACGATTTTATTCTTTAATAATGTGCACACTACTTGCTGTGCAATAGGCACCAAGTAACAGTGCCATCATCATTTATTTGTCCTGAAAATAGGTTTGACTTTTTATACTTCTTTTTATTTACTTGAGTAAAATCTTCAATTTTGGGGCTGGAGTAATAGCACAGCGGGTAGGGCGTTTGCCTTGCACGTGGCCAACCCGGGTTCGAGTCCCAGCATCCCATATGGTCCCCTGAGCACTGCCAGGGGTAATTCCTGAGTGCAGAGCCAGGAGTAACCCCTGTGCATCGCCAGGTGTGACCCAAAAAGCAAAAAAAAAAAAAAAAAAAATCTTCAATTTTGCTTCAAGGCTATTATATTTGCATCAATTATAAGCTTTACTTGCATATCACTCACTTATTTTCTGTCTTATCCCATCTCAAAAATATAGATATATGATTATTTTAGATTTAGTTACTTATTTAAAAAAGTATTAGGGAACTTGAGCATCAACCTGCTTATAGGCAGACTTCCAACTATGGGGCAATATTCCTGCCCCTTGTGTCTACTGTCCTTGCGTCAACCTGTCTTCAGTCACCTTTCCACGTCACTTGGCATTCTCCGTCTCACACTTCTCTTCTCATTATCAATGTTCTCTCTCCCTCGATTTCTGCACTAGCTCCTTTATTTCACTCTGCCATGTTTAATTGGTGGAATCTCCTGCCCCTGCACCAGGCTGTCTTCATTTGGGCACCTCGGAGGAGGGTAGCTTGAGTTTCTTTCCCCGCCTCCAAGAAGGCCTCTGGCAGCCGAAAAACTTCCAGACCCTAGCCACAGCCATACTCAAGGCCACTCTCCACATGCTCCGATGAGCCTCACCCATGAAGGAACCGGCAGAGGAATCCAGGTATGCAGGATTCTTGGCTGAGTTCTCCAAGCCTGCTCAGATTGGGACTGAACCTCCTCCACCCAGGTCCTCCATTTTTCAGTAGCTTGGCAGCCACACACACAAACCGCCCCTGGCACCATGTAATCTCATCAATGGCCAAGATCCAGAGATTATTAAACAAACCTCCTGGAAGGGAGCGATGCAGAATCTCGCCCGGCAGAGCCTGGCAAGCTACCTGTGGCATTTTTGATATGCCAAGAACAGTAACAATAATGGGTCTCATTCCCCTGACCCTGAATGTAACAGGAACAAATGAGATGTACTGGCACCAGCTTAAGCAAATTGATGAGCAACAGGGCGACAGTGATACAGTGATATTTAATTACATTTATATGTAGAACCATAATAAATTCCATATGTAACTTCAAAATTTTTAAATGCAATAATGGCATCTGCATTCTCATGGAATTATAGACAGGGGATATTTAGAACCAAGGGCAAATACCTATTATCTCAAAAGGGCAAAGTTGTTCTAGACCAGGTCAAAGGAGTCTAGTTCTCACCCCACTTACTTTAAGTCACACTATGTCCAATTTCATTGACTCTGATTATCCATGTCTAGCTTTTGAAAGTTAGTTTAGCTAGGTGTAGAACTCTAAGCTCAATATCACTTTTTTTCCCCTGAACACTTTGAAGAAAATATATTTTGTTCTTTCTTCTGGCTCCAATGTTTTATTCTGGAGAAAAATACATATATACATCTCTATATATGCACATATAACTTATTATATATAGTAAAAGAATCCAGAAAGCACAAGTAAACATATATTTATGTATACATTATATATATACATATATACATATAAAACTTATTGTGTATAATAAAAATATCCAGATATACAAGGAAATATATATTCGTGTATATATTTATATATAAATATGCATATATATACATTCTGAAGAAAGATTATAAAAGTATCTAAAATGCACAATGAAATATATATGCAGACATACATATAAATATATATACATAAATATATGTATTTCCTTGTGCTCTCAGGATATTTTTATAATCCTTTCTTCAAAAATAGTACTCAAAAATTTGCATATAATCTTTTAGTGACTTTCTTTGTTCATCCTGTTTGCTCTATGTAAGAATATTCCATTTGAATTTTTCTATCTTTCTTCTGGAATAAGGCTTGTGTGTGTGTGTGTATGTGGCTCTGGAGTTGTGACTCAGTGGTAGAGTGCATATCTTAGACATCTCAGACCCTATGTGTGATTACTAGCACCAAAAGTTTTGTTCTCAAGTGCTTTTAATTATATTCTAATCATCCAATTCTTTATTTTAACTTCTTAAAACATTTCCTGCATATAGACATCTTGATTTCCCTTTTTATTTGTATGACTTGCCTCTTATTTTTTACTTAATTTTTTCTTTTATTACAGTTTAGTGTTTCCAGGGTATTTTTTTATTTTAATTTTTTTAATGAATTACCATGGGATACAGTTCCAGACTTACAAACTTTTGTGCTTAAGTTACAGTCATACAATGATCGAGTACCCATACCTTCACCAGTGCCCATTCTCCACCACCAATGATCCTGGTATCCCTCCCACCACTCCTACCCCATTCCCCCACCCCACCATACCTGTTATAGGGCATTCCCTTTTGCTGTCTCTCTCTCCTTATGGTCGTTGTGGTTTGCAATAGAGGTATTGAATTGCCAGCATGTAGGCTGTAGTCTACTTTCAGCACGCATATCCCATCCCGATTGGGCCCTCCAAGCACCCCAAACTTGGTGGTCCCTTCTCTATCTCACCTGCATTTTTGCCCTGCATGTGAGGCCGGCTTCCAAGCCATGGAACAATCCTCCAAGCCATGGAACAATCCAAGCCATGGAACAATCTCTACTATTCTTGGGTGTAAATCTCCCATTCTCTTTATTTATATTCCACAAATGAGTGCAATCTTTCTATGTCTGCCCCCCTCTTTCTGACTCATTTCACTTAATATGATACTCTCCACTTATGTGCAAATTTCATGGCTTCATCCTCTCTAACGGATGCATAGTATTCCATTGTGTAGATGTATCAGAGTTTCTTTAACCAGTCATCTGTTCTCGGGCACTTGGGTTTTTTCCAAATTCTGGCTATTGTGAACAGTACTGTAATGAACATACAAGTGCAGATGTCATTTCTACTATATTTTTTTTGCATCTCCAGAATATATTCCCAGAAGTGGTATTTCTGGGTCAAATGGGAGCTCAATTTCTAATTTTTTGATGACCATCTATACTGTTTTCCAAAAGGGTTGGACCAGTTGGCATTCCTTTTCTCACCACATCTGTGCCAACACCAGTTGCTTTTGTTCCTTTGGATGTGAGCCAGTCTCTGTGGAGTGAGATGATATCTCATTGTTGTTTTGATCTGCATCTCCCTGATGATTAATGATAAAGAGCATTTTTTCATGTGTCTTTTGGCCATTCTGATTTCTTCTTTGAGAAATTTTCTGTTCATTTCATCACCCCATTTTCTTATGGGGTTGGGTGTTTTCTTCTTGTAGAGTTCAACCACTACCTTGTATAGCTTTGATGTCAATCCCTTATCAGGTGGGTATTAGCTGAATATCTTTTCCCACTCTGTAGATTGTCTTTGTATTTTGGTCACTGTATCTTTTGAGGTGCAGAAGCTTCTTAGTTTAAGGCTGTTCCATTTGTTTATCTCTGTTTCTACTTGCTTGGTCAGCGGGGTGTCTTCTTTGAAGATACCTTTAGTTTCAATGTTGTGGAGGGTTTTGCCAACCATGTCTTCAATGTACCTGATGGATTCTGGTCTGATGTTGAGGCCTTTGATCCATTTTTATCTGACTTTTGTGCATGGTGTTCGGTAGGTATTTCCACAGTTTTGAGAGAAAATCACTGCAATGAAAATCACTGCAATGAGTGGAGAGTGAACTGGAACATGAGTCCAGTACCAGTACTCCTTGATCTTGACTCAGCCCTGCCTTCCTTTTATGCTTGGCACTTGTTTCATCTGCAATTAGCCTCCAGTGATTATCCATGGCAATGAGATGAGGCCCATGCTGTTTCTCTTTATCTATCAATGTAAACACCCCAATAAAGTAGAATGAGCTCCACACCCTCTTGATCCAGTCCATTTCATTTTCTTTCTCCTTCCAGACACACCTTTAAATATGCCTCTTTGGGGGGACATACTAAAGTTGTACAGGATATATTCTCAACTCAAGGCTCAGGCGCAGCTCCCAGAAGTACTTTCGAACCACTTAGTGCCAAGGATCAAACACAGGCCTCCTGCGCTCAGAACATATGCACCAACCATTGAACTTTCTGCCTGTCCATGAGCACAGCATTTTAAAGCCTCGACTATGAAACAATTGTTACACAAGATACCAAGAGAGGATGTGCTGGATCTTAAGGCATTTCACCTTACCTGAAAGATTCTCTCTGATACTTTTATCCACATCTCTAAATTTAAGATGCATCTGCTCCAACTTTAAGTTTATTTTTGAAGCTGATTTCTTAATTGATGGTGTACTCGCCTAGAAATAAGCTTTTTTCTCTCAATTGTCTCATAGAAATAATGTCTTTCTCATGACATTTAAAACTTTGTACTATTTGCTTGTTCTGAGTAAATTTAATACCCTAGAACTTTTCAAAAATAGTATCAGTGCCACTTTCAGCTTTACGTGGCCTACTCAGTGGGACACCTTAAAGCACTTAGTAAACATCCCCTCTCTTAGCCTAGCGTGGATCAAGGTGCATACTAATGCATCTGAGGTGCTTTGACAATAGTTTGTTTTCCCTACCTGTTTGATGTACGCATTTACTTAAAAGCATATGCATTTTCTGAGTAATGAAAAAAAAGTATGATGGAAATGTTATACATAAGTTCAGTTGATTATTCTGTTCACACTTATTGTCTTTCTCACTGGCTTCTACACTCTTTAACTATTTATTCCTCGTTTTTTAGCTCTTACTTACTCTGTGACACCATTTTCTGAGTTCATTGGCAGACCTAAGCTAATATCTGAAAACTCTGGGAAAACCACTCCCTTCATCTTATTGCTAGTAGAATTCAGTTCCTGATGCTGTGGACATTCACACTCAGCACACATAGAACATAAGTTTGGATTTTTTGTCAGAAATTGGAAAGAGGACTCATGGACATAGGAGCTGTGGGAAGTAAGGGCAACTCATGAAATTGCAGCCAAAGAAGTTGTCAGTGAAGAAAAATTATAATGAGCTCTATATTTTAGTTATTATTTCTTCATTGTAATTAAGAGAATTACTGTTTTTATATTAGGGTTTCATTAGGCTTTCATTCTAAGATAATTTTAAACAAAATGATTTTATTTTATAACTGCAATAAATGAGACTCCACGTAATTTAAGAAGTTTTTGAAACTTTGTGGTAAGTGACAAAAGCAGATGAGGAGATTAATGAGAAAAAAAATGCAGTCATGTTTTCTTACAAGTAGAAGAGAGTAAAATACACTTAGTGTTTAGGGGTTGTTTTGTTGTTGTTGTTGTTGTTGTTGTTGCTGTTGTGTGTATGTGTGTGTAATGGTGGTAGTGTCTTCTCTGTGCCACCTTTGTGGAAGTGCAATTTGATCAACTGCGAAATCACTCTGGTGCAGGACTTATTCTTAAACCCAGCATGTGAAATTTGTCACAAAAAATTAGTTTTGACAATATTTTTATTTAGGTGACAAAAAAAACCTAAAGTTGAAAGACTACAAATTAACTTACAGGTCTTACTTATTTGAACAACTAGAAGGTCTTGATTTTTTTTCTTAATTTCTATTCTGTCATCATGATAAAACACCTTTTTACTGCTTCAGGAAATTTTGCTAGTTATGCACTCTTACAAACTCTGAAATGGATATGAAACAAAGTAAGAAAAAAAAAAACCTGAGTCACCCGGAGCCAAAAGGCTATTATCAATATCAGAGTTCCCTAACTCTGATGTTTTCAAATTAATAGCTATTTAATGAAGTCATTGATCACTATGTATTTTACAAGTGTACTCTATTTTCATTAATTTCATCTCTGTTTTATGCCCTGAAGACTACTCTCTCAAGCTCCAGGAAAAAAAAAATTACTCTAAACTTGAAATGGGTTTCTAATATCAGGGTTTTAATTTGTCAAAGGACATAATAGAGATAGGAAGTTGGAGTGGGAGAGAGATTCAAGATGGATTAGGCAAATTCAGATATGGTGTGCAAGGCAACAACCAAATTCACAACCCAACTAACAGACAGGCTGGAGAAAAACATCTCCCTAGACCCCTGTGGGTATGAGGCTTTCATAAACCTTTCAGTCTTTAGAAATAACTAATTACTCCTGCAAGATAATAATTGCATAGTTGAGGGGAATTGGCATCTGATTTTTTTTCCGAATCTTGAACTCTCAGAATTAATCTGTTGTAGTCACTCTCTGCTTTCTAGTCTTTGCTTTCCTTTGTCTACATAATTACAGATCCATGTTTTTCCAAATATAATCACTACCATCAAGGCAGCTGTCAGTGTGGGACTTTACAATGTGCACTTAGAATTCTATGAGCTACTGCAGTGTTTACTCAGAAATGGTGCTTCATCCATATCAATAATACACATGTTCTTATATTTAAATTAGTGTTTTTGTGTTTTTTAGTAGATACAGGAGGAGAATTGCTGCCTCCTGTTTGGGTATTTCTACTCTTAACCATTTTTAGAATCTTCACACTGTTAAACTAATCCTATTTGATACTCTTTACATTGCTGCCAACTGTGAATAAGAGGTACCTTTACTCCACATCCCCAGAAACTGGTTATTTTTGGCTTCCTCAAACCATTCTCTCCCATGTGTGCTAATACCTCATTGTTGTCCTCACTGAAATTTCCAATTCCCTGAGAATCCATGGTAATGAGTATTCATATACTTGATGCCTATCTGTGGGTTCTCTTTGTCTTTTCTCCCCATTTTTGATAGGTTGGGTTTTTTGTTGAGTTTTGTGAATTTTATGTATCTTGAATACTAGGCTTTTGCTAAATGTACTATGTACTAATATATTCTCTCACTCAGAAGTATGTCTTCTTTTTATTTTTTTAACATATCAATTGTGTTTATTTGTTGGGTTACATGATTTATGCTTTCTCATCTGAAGATGGAACAGAGAGAAGAGGACACGTGACATTGTTTAGATAATCCCCCCAAAAGTTGAAGTTCCTCATTCAGAAAAGGATTGTCTTTCTTTTTTTATATATTTTTTATTGAATCACCATGTGGAAAGTTACAAAGCTTTCAGGCTTAAGTCTCAGTTACACAATGTTCAAACACCCATCCCTTCACCAGTGCACAGATTCCACCACCAAGAACCACAGTAAACTTCCCCACCCCCACCCCTACCTCCCCAGCCCCCCACCCCTGCCTGTGTAGCTGATAAATTTCACTTTACTTTCTTTTTACTTTGATTACATTCAATATTTCAACAAAAAACTCACGGTTATTGTTTGAAGTCCCCCCCCACCAACGTCAGACCTGCTAGAAAGGAAGCATTTGATCATTTGTTTTCCATTCCTGAGAATGAAGAGATATGAGGTTGTGTGGCTACAATAGCAGCCACAAGGTTTTGGATTTCTGTATTTTAGTATTTTAGTAATTAAGTCCAGAGAAATTTCTGCCAGAATTTGCATCATTGCAAGCTCGTACCTCTCTGCTACTTTATATTCCACATATGAGTGCAATCTTTCTATGTCTGTCTCTTTCTTATCAGAAGTATGTCTTCTTTTTAAATGATAGCTTATTTCCCAGTACAGAATCCTTTCTTGTTTGATTAAGCCCATTTGTTTACATTTGCTTTTGTTTTGCTTATCAAAGGAATTGAATCACAGAAGATGCCACTGAAGTTAATTATCATTGAATGTTTTGTCAAGGTTCCTTCAATGTATGTAATATCATTTTGGTTTTGTCTAATATCCAATGCTTTAGTATTTTTGTTTGTTTCTGAGTCACCCTCAGTGGTGCTCAGAAAATAATATGCAGGAAAGAGAAATAAGATTTTTTTTTCTTTTTGGGTCACACCCAGTGATGCTCCGGGCTTACTCCTGGCTCTGTGCTCAGGAATTACTCTAGGCGGTGCTTGGGAGATCATATGGGATGTCTGGGATGAAACCTGGATCGGCCTCGTGTAAGGCAAACATGCTACCCCCTATACTTTCGCTCCAGACCCAACATAAGATCATTTTTTTTTTTTGGTTTTTGGGTCACACCCGGCGATGCACAGGGGTCACTCCTGGCTCTGCACTCAGGAATTACCCCTGGCGGTGCTCAGGGGACCATATGGGATGCTGGGATTAGAACCCAGGTCTGCCGCGTGCAAGGCAAACGCCCTACCCGCTGTGCTATCGCTCCAGCCCCAACATAAGATCATTTTAACAAGTTCCTTAAAACTTTAAAATAATATGTTTAAACATTATTACACAAAAACTATCTGAATACGTATAATCAATATATCTTAGTAACAGAAAATTTAATAATGTACTATATGTAAATATGAAATGAAACTAAATTCTAACTACTAGGAATACTATGGGCATTTGACCAAAGTTTTTAAGGAAAAAATGACAGCTCTGTTGCTTAAACCAGTAGTATTCGACCATCAATCTGTGGACTGATTCTGGTTCACAGGTGAAGAGAAGATAAAAAAAACATGTTCTACACCTTGGATATAACTGCCAGTCAGTATATCAGAGATCAGTAAGTAGAATGGGTGCTGATCCACAGATATAAAAGATTAAAGATCCTTGCTAAGTGAAATGAGTTAGAAAGAGAGGGACAGACATAGAGGGACTGCACTCATTTGTGGAATGTAGGGTAGCATCACATGAGGCTGACACCCAAGGACAGTAGATACAAGGGCCAGGGGGATTGCCCCATAGCTGGAAGACTGCTTCATGAGTGGAGGAGAGAAGGCAGATGGGATAGAGAAGGGATCACTAAGAAAATGATGGCTGGAGCAACCAGTTGGGATGCGAGATGCATTCCAAAAGTAGATAATGGACCAAACATGATGACCTCTCAGTGTCTGTGTTGCAAGCTATAATGCCCCAAAGTAGAGAGAGAGTATGGGGAATATTGTCTGCCATAGAGGCAGGGGGAGGGTGGGAAAGGGGGGGTATACCTGGGATATTGGTGGTGGGGAATGTGCACTGATGGAGGGATGGGTGTTTGATCGTTGTGAGATTGTAACCCAAACATGAAAGCTTGTAACTATCTCACAGTGATTCAATAAAATTTTTTAAAAATTTTTAAAAATTGAAGATCCTTGATTTAAACTTTTGCATAGTTCAGGTAGGTATGAGAAACTTTTAATGCAGGTTAAAATACACTAAAATGCATACATTACCAATACCAAAATTTAGCATTGATGACATTAGAAATAAAATCATTGGTTTGGGGCCAGGGATATATTATAGGGTTATTGATTTTTACTTGCATTTTCTCCAATCCCAATTTAATCTTCAGCACCACATATGGTCCCCTGAATTCCATCAGGAGTGATCCTTTAGCACAGAGCCAGCCAGGTGTAAGCCTTTAGTACTGCTGTGTGTGGCGTCCTTCTCTCCCTCCCAAAAATGGAAAGAAAACGTTTGGTTTATCTCACAAGTAGTCAACAAATTACTTGAAGCAATAAACAACAATGTAGTATTCACATAATGCAAAGATACTTTGTCAAATGATTTATAAAATAGTGACTCTCATGCCTATTCAATTACACAAAAAATTGGCATCATCTTCTGTGTGTGTGCTGGCAACTTTGATATTTTAAGTTATTATCATTGCATGAGAACCATCTCCCACTTAAGTGATTTAATAGTAACAGAAAGTTTCACAATTTGGAACTTTCATTTAATCTTTGCTGAGTTAGCCCTGTGTCTGTGGTAAGTGGGTACAGTGACTCGGTATAGCTTGCTCACCTTGGCAAGAGTCGAGCCACTATCTTCCATGTGGTCTCTGCTGTCCTAACAGGGCAGTATAGATGTATTCTGAGGATGTTGGCAGGGATAAGTGTATAAAATTTATTGAAGTTTAGGTGTGAAAAGGCAATATGTCATTTTGCTGTGTTTTGCTGACCAATAAAAGTATCAGACAAGTCTCCATCATAAGGTGCTTAGTCTATCTAATGACAAATCTGTCACTCAAAGAGCTAGTCATTGTACTTGAGAAGAATAAATTTAACTATATCCAATATCTATTTAAAAATCATAATGTTCTTTGCAATTTCCTTCTTAACCAATGTGTAGACCAATAGGAGAATCTGTTCAGACAAAAAATGGGCCACTTATTAGCCCAAATGATATGTATGGTTATAAATACCATTAAGAAGAATATAGTAACTTGTTTACACCTTGTGCTAGTAAACCACTAATGTTTAGTATAATTAATCTCTGCAGATCATTCAAATTGGTTTAGAATAATTGTATCAATAAGTTGAACTGATGTGTTACAATTATCTGCAGAGTGAAAAGAAAACCTACTACCCAAATTGTAGGATGTTCTTGATATATGCTAAGCAGGAAATATATGGCACAAAAATTCTATTTTTAGACATAAATAAAAGGCCCAAATCAATATTCTAAGATTTCATCATGAGAAATTTGAAATGATTAAAGTAAATCCAAAGTATGGAAATTAAAAATGAAAAATGATAGAGACAAGATTCATGGAATAAAAAATTTTAAAAAATAAGAGAGATTCAATCAAAACAAATATTCAAAGAAATTTGTATTGCTATGTTCTTAAACTCATTAATCTATTTTGAAATATCTAATCTTTTATTGATTATGTGTGGGCCATTTTTCATTTCTGAGATCATAATCTATTATAAAATTCATCTCTGGATACAAGTAAAATATGAAATGCTTAATATTTTTAAAGTCCATAAATGGTTCTCTGTCGATAGGGTAAAAATTATATGCTGCAATAACACCGGGTATAAATAAGTCTATTTTGTCTAAAAATAGTACAATTCTTGTGCATAAAAGAAATCAACAACAAAATCCTTCTGAAGCTGATTAAGAATTATAGCAAGATAGCAATATTCAAGGTTAATATATGAAAGTCAATGCTTTTTCTATATACCAAGAGTGAACAAATAAAATTTTAAATTAGCACAAAACCATTTACATTATCATCCCCAAATTAAACAGTTAAGTAAAACTCTAACATATATTCAGTATAAATATAACAAATATATTAGGAAAATTATGAAACTCTGATAAGCTAAATCAAATAGGACTAAATAAGTGAAGAGATGGGACATATTCACTAATAAGAAGAGTAATACAACTACTATGTCAGTTCTTTCCAACTTGACCTATAGATTTAGCAGAAGTTCAACCAAAACTTCTGCAATTCTTTGTGAATACTGACAAACTTATTCTAAAGTGTATATACTGGGGCTGGAGACATTGTGAAAAGGGTAAAGTATTTACTTTGCACACAACAGACTCAAATTCCATTTCTGGTACTCAGTATAGTTTCCTGAGTCTGCCAGAAGTGACTCCTAAGTGCAAAGCCTAGAGTTAACCCTGAGCATAATCAGAAGTGGCAAAAAAAATAAAATATTTAAAAATTAAAGTATGTATACAGAGATTCAAATGGCCTAGCATATCCAAGATGATTTGAAGGAGAACAAAACTGGACAACTGACAATAACCAATATCAATACTTACTATAATCCCTCAGTAATCAAGATAGTGTGATAAAGGTGAGGAATGGACAAAATTAATTAGTTGAAAAGGACACAGTGATTTTCAAACTAGACTAGCACCTGTGTACAAATGTTTGAAAGTCATTGGAAGAGATATTTTTTCAAAACTATGTCCACATAACACATCAAATGCACCTTTGTCTCATCTTTGACAAAGGAGCAAATATAAGATGCAAAATTGTGAAGATATAAAAGAAAATCAGAGAAGAAATGCTAGATGATCTTACATATGGTGATCACATTTTAGACTTAGTATCAAAAGAATAATCAATTGAAGAACTGAGAAGCATAAATTCATTAAAATTGAAATATTTTCTATGAAATGCAATACCAAAAAATGAAGACAAGTCACACACTAGAAAAATTTATTTGAAGAAGATGCATTTGATAAAGAGCTCTTATCTACAATGTAAAAGAATTAAAATTTAGTAGTTAAAAATTACAAGTCAAAAACAAGAGCCAGGAGAATTGGTCCATGGCCTGAAGTGCCTGAAGAGAAGGCAATCAGGATAGAGAAGAAACCACTGTGACAAAGATAGTTAGAAATAACCACTCTGGATAAGGATTGAGTGCTGAAACTAGGTTAAAGGAATAAACAGGATAAACTCTCAGTATCTGTTTGCAAACCAAAATGCCCAAAAGACAGAGAACGAGAGGCAATGAGAGGGGGGGGGAAGAGAGAGAGAAAAAAAAGAAAGGAAAGAAGGAAGGAAGAAAGAAAGAAAGAAAGAAAGAAAGAAAGAAAGAAAGAAAGAAAGAAAGAAAGAAAGAAAGAAAGAAAGAAAGAAAGAAAGAAAGAAAGAAAGAAAGAAAGAAAGAAAGAAAGAAAGAAAGAAAGAAAGAAAGAAAGAAAGAAAGAAAGAAAGAAAGAAAGAAAGAAAGAGAGAAGAGAGAGAGAGAGAGGGAGGGAGGGAGGGAGGGAGGGAGGAAGGAAGGAAGGAAGGAAGGAAGGAAGGAAGGAAGGAAGGAAGGAAGGAAGGAAGGAAGGAAGGAAGGAAGGAAGGAAGGAAGGAAGGAAGGAAGGAAGGAAGGAAGGAAGGAAGGAAGGAAGGAAGGGAGAAAATACCTGCCATAGAGAAATTTGCGGGGGGAGGGTAACAGGAGGAGGGGAAACTGGGGAAACTGGGGAAATGGTGGTGGGAAATGTACACTGATGCAGGAATGGGTGTTGGAACACTGTATGACTGAACCTGACTCTGAACAGCTTGTAACCCTGTATCATGTGGTGATTCAATTGGCGGGGGTGGGGGGAAGAAAAGTCAATATAAAAATAGGTAAAAACCTCTATAGGCACCTTCCTTAAGTAGATAGACAAATGAAAAAAATATATATATAAAGATTTTTCACATTATGTTATCAGGAAAATCAAAAGAAACCTCTATCCATGCATTAGAATGGCTAAAATCTAGAACACTTGCAACACAAATGTTGGTGAGGACGTGGAGCAACTAAAATTCTCATACATTGCTGTTGGGTGTAAAGAACGGTGCAGTAATTTTGCAAAACAGCTTGACAGTTTCTAATAAATTCAGCATTACTCAGCAATCATACACTTTGCATTTATCCAAAAGAGATGGACTGGTAAGATAGTACAGTGGTTAAGGCACTTGCTTTGTATGCTACTGACCCAGGTTTGCTCCGTGGCACCCAAAATGGTTCTTCCCTCCCCCTGAGCTCCACCAGGAGTGGTAACTGAGTGCAGAGGCAAGAGTAAGCCCCAAGCACTGCCAGGTGTGGCCCCAAAACAAAAAAAAAAAATACAAAGGAGATAAAAACATGTTTACAAAATGACTAGCACACAGAATTGGTAACAGTTTTATTCACAGGTACAAAAATTGAAATAAACCAAGATATCCTACACTAGGTGAATAGATAAACTTTGATTTATCCTGATGATGGAATATTATTCAGGACTAAAAGGAAATGAGCTATCAAGTCCTGCTATAACATGGAGGAACCATAAATCCAAGTAAAAGAAGCCAAGTCAAAAAGACTATAAACTACATTATTACAACCTCATGACATTCAAGGAAAGAAAAAAAACTGTAAAGTAAAAATATCCCTGGTTAACCAGGATTATTAGTAGTAGACATGATGAATGTGGGAAGAGCTCAAAGGAATCAGAGGACAGTGAAGATTATTCAGCAAAATACAATGATAAATATTTCATTATACATTTGTCCAAACCCATATATACCACTAAGAATATATACCACTAAGAGTAAATCCTAATGTCAGCTACAGATTCTCAATGATAAAGATGTGTTTATGTCAGGTCATATATACCAATGAAGTACTCTCTGATGGTGCAGATAAAGAAAGATACTGTTCATGGTGGAGACAGGGGTATAAAGAAAATCTCTGTATCTTCCTTCTCAATTTGTTGTAAGCCTAGCATTGCAATAAAATAAGTTTTAAATGTTCGACGCTGCCAATGGCATAAACAGCCAACTCTAGCCACATGTGAATAGAAATCATATTGTATATAGAACACTAGGTGAGGGTATACATATAAATAAATGCTAGCCATGGAAAAGTCAAAATTGAAGAGCATGTTTATAGATTTTGGCATCAAAGACTTGTCATTTCTAGTCAGATTACAGATCATAGTGTTGACTGTGGTTGACTTGAGTGGGTTGTGACTGAGAAGTTTATTAGTGCAATCAGCTGCACAAGCCGAGGAGAGAGTGATGGAGAGCAAGGCCCTGAAAAACCGCTGTCAGCAGACCTGTAAGGAGGTCACGCCCAGGGAGGATCCGGGATTAATGATCTGTCACTTTCTGTAAACACACATCTCAAATACCATGAACCCACAAGTATTGCATGAAAATTACATTAACGAGGAAATGCATTTAACGTTTCTTGATATCATATCTAAAAATAGCCGGGGCCAGCTCAGAAAGATGCCTGTGATTCGACCTCTGTTGACAGAATATATTCCCTATTAAATCCTTGTCAAATTACATAAGAGCAGAAAATGAACATGGACAGGAACATAAGCTGAAAAGATTGAATATGCAGATCTCTCCCAAGCGGGAGGGGCAGCACCATCTCTGTAGGGGGGACTCCTCAGATGCGTTTCTTAAGAGGCAGAACTCAACTGCAGACTGTGGCAAATTTCCATTGAGAATTTGAGGGCTGAAGTGCAGCACCAATTGATCCTGTTTTCTGATGGAGTGGCTGGGCCTCAATGCAGAGAAAAAAAAAGTCTAAACTTTCAGCAAACTAGCAGAATTTGATTGGCGTTCTAAAGGGGGGCACCGAGGGCCTCAATACTCAGGCAAACTATGAGAGTGCAACAGTGGAAAGTTAGCCAATGGTTCAAAACTTTGAAATCCCAGAGTTCTGATTCAGAATAAACTTCAGTTCCTGGTGAGGGGCCATAAGCTTACAGATCCTCTTGTGAACTGTGAAGTCCTGGAAACCAGAGCCCTCTGTTTTTCCTGTTTTGTTCCCAGGCCACTTCTGTGCTACTCCCTCTTGTCCCCACATCTACCCATTGAGAACACAGGAGAATGCCCTTCAATAGGTCTGTTTGTTTCTCAATACATATAGTAGATCCACTGTCCGCAAAAATATTTTTCTCTGATAATTATATTCAAGCACTTTTTTTATTGAATCACCGTGAGATACAGTTACAAAGCGTTGATGTTTGAATTCCAGTCATACAGTGATCAAACACCCATCCCTCCACCAGTGCACATTTTCCACCACTGATGTACCCAGTATACCCGCCCTCACCATCCCAACCCTCCCCTGACTCTATGGCAGACAATTTCCCCCATGCTCTCTCTCTACTCTTGGGTAGAGAGTAGCCATCATGTTTGGTCCTTTATCGACTTTCAGCACACATTTCCCACCCCAAAAGTGCTTAACAGTAGAAATCATTGACGTAGTGATCCCTTCTCTATTCGAGCTGTCTTCTCCCCTAGCTCATGAGGCAGGCTTCCAACTGTCCTTGGGTGTCAGTCTCATATTATGTTATTTTATATTCCACAAATGAGTGCAGTCATTCTATGTCTGTCCTCTCTTTCTGACTCATTTCACTTAGCATGATACTCTCCATGACCATCCACTTATAAGTGAAATTTATAACTTCATCTTTCCTAACAGCTGCATAGTATCCCATTGTGTAGATGTACCAGTTTCTCTAACCAGTCGTCTGTTCTCTGGCACTCGGGTTGTTTCCAGATTCTCACTATTGTGAACTGTGCTGCAATGAACATACAGGTGCAGATGTCATTTCTTCTGTCAAGCACCTTTTCTAAAATGCACCTTGGTGCATTTTTCCTCATGGTTTGTTTAATTTGGGATTAATTAAGAGCTACTTTTAATCTGTGGGTTTATAGTTTTCTCCCATCACTATATTTAAATTAAGACCATGATTTTTGGTTTTGTGTTTTTTGGTGTTTTTTTTTCAAGCATTCTTTTCTGCCCTGCCCTCTTCACCCTCTTCCCCTTGGGAAGTCGGCATGGAATGACTGTCAGTTGTTTCACACTTAACAGGCTATGTTCTGTTCTGTTTTGCTTTAAGTATTTTTCTCTCTGTTCTACTTACTCTGGTTTCATTTGCTATGTATTTAAATTTACTACTTTTTTCTTCTACAGTGTTTTTATTTTAATTTTATTTTAGGCACTGTGGTTTGCAGTACTGTTAATGATAGGACTTCGTGTGGTGCATTTCAATACTACAACCTCCCACAACACCCCCCCATATATATTTCCCCCTTTTCTTCCTTCCCCAGTGATAAGCTTCCTATTTAGACCCTTTCTCAATTTCTGTTGCTTTTGTGTGCTTGTTATAGCCCCACTTTGTTTCTTTATATTCCACATATGAGGGAGATCATTCTTTGTCTGTCCCTCCTCTGACTAACTCACTCATGACATTATCCAGATCCATCCATATAGTTGTAAATTGAACGATTTCATCATCTTTTCTTAAAGCCACATAATATTCCATTGTGTGTATGTGCCAAAGTTTCTTTATCCAGTCATTTTTTTCTTGGACACTTGGGCTGTGCCCACATTTTGACTATTGTGAATCCTGCTGCCGTGAAGAGGTGCTCGCATCTTTTTTGAAGTGTTTAATATTCTATGACCACATCCAAGGTATATTTCACTGAAGACATTTTAATTCTGTTGCTGGTGGCTCGGTAAAGTGGAGCACAAAGGAAGTAGACTCCAGAAAAGAGTGATTTCACCTCTCTTCTCGACCCACCTCAGCAACTGGTGCTCGGGGAAATGCCTGGATGAGATTTGTAGCACTGTTGCACTGTTGTCCCATTGTTCATCAATTTGCTCAAGTGGGCACCAGTAACATCTCCATTGTGAGACTTGTTCCTGTTTTAGGCATACCGAATACGCCACAGGTAGTTTGCCAGGCTCTGCCGTGGGGCTGGATTCGATCAGGAATAGTCAAGTTGGCTCTGAGCACCTAGACAGATGGACACTCACATCCCACCAGCCCCACAAGGCAGCCAGCAATCTGCTGCCAGAGTCCATTTGTTCTGCATGGTGTGGAAGACGATCTGTGTCACCCTATTACTCAAGAAGCTGCGGATTCAGCCTGGAGTGAGGAATTGCTCTTTTCAAGAAGGGAAACTCAGCCCTAACCTCAGCACAGGTCTGCTACATTTCCTTCACAGAAAACAAGTACTGCAGCAATCAATGAATGAATGAATGAATGAATGAATGAATGAATTTTATTGTATGAAAATTTCTGTGAGAGAGGAGAAAGAGGAAATGGGTGCTCAAGAGAGAATTATAGGCTCCTCCTGAGTAGGAAAAAGCTCACAAAGGGATATGGAGACAAGCAAGTGAGATCATGCTCAAGAAAGAACATGCGTTTATCCAGAGTGGAAAAAAACCTGGGATGGCTTTTAGGAGAAGGTTATATACAATTCTTCAAAATGTTTTTTTCCTGGAGCTCTCATAAAAATAAAACTTAATCTGGTATTGTCACAGGGAAGGCTTTGCACTATTGTTGCTCTTTTATAATCTCAGCCTTTTCATGTTGATGGTCTTTTCATAATCTCATCAATTTTTCACTAACCATTCCTTTTCTAAGAGGTCCATCCTTTGCTGGGTGACGCTGAGGGTTTCTGCATCTGGGGGAAGCTTCAAATTCTGCTCTCCAAAGAGCTCGGGATTTACATTTCAAAGGACATGGTCTTCATCCTTTATGCTACTCAAGAGCTACTTCAGGGCAATCTCTTCTTATATTTAAATATTTCCCAAATGCTCATTACCAGTGTTCCCTCCCCTCCCCCCCCACAACACACACACACACACACACCTAACTGCCTGCAACCAGCCCCTGAGCACTTTCAGGAATCATTCCTGAGCACAGATTCAGGAATAGACCCTAACCATGTCTGGGTGTGACCAAAATCAGCAAACAAACAAAAAATTCTCTGTCTTAGACAGAATACCATCTCAGTATTCTGGAGCTTTGTTCTGGGCCTCAGAATTACTTGGACATACCCTATTCTGATATCTTTACACTTGAAATAAACGTAAATTAGCTGACTTTATCCCATGCCTGCATTTTTCCATACTTTTCCCATATTTTTTAACACATACATTTCTGGCTTTTTAAAAAAATTATAATTTTATTGGGTTATCATAGTTTACAATACTATCAAATTCATTGTTTTTATAGTTATAAAGCGAGGAAGTCAATTCTGTCACCAGTGTTTTAATATTCCTCCACCTTATGCCACATCCTAACTTCCCTGGCTCCCATTTATGTTAATCATGTCTCAGGCTTTGCTTGCACTGGGGATTGTCCAATCTCTTTCTTTATTGACATATACTTTGCATATGAGCTAGATCATCTAGGATTTGTCTTTTGTTTCATTTCCACCTTAGAGCGAACTGCAACAATCTCATCCTTTCTCATATATTGGGTCTATATACTACTTTTTTGTCCACTCATCAGGTTATTTCCAGATCTTAATGATTATAAAGAGTTCTGTGATAAACACAGGTACACTTATGCTTTTTAGGATTAATATTGTTGTGTTCTTCGGTCAGATGTCCAGCTTTTTCGACTATTTTATCCAAATTCCGGAAGTGATCTTAGGAACACCTCTTACTCTGTGAACCTGCTGGTACAGCCCCTTGCTTTGCAGGCATATATTCCCAACCTCACACATAGCCAACTGCACAGCCCAGGTGACAGTTCCTCGTTGACTTCAGGCTCTCTGTACTGTCCTCTCACAATGGGCTATCCATTTTTAGACAGTGTCCTGCTCCTTAGGAATCAGAGGCTTCCCTTGGACCCACAGCCCGATACATGGAGCCCTCAGACTGTTTACTAAAAGATCCCCACCTGCAGCAATTTTGTCAAGTCTTCTAACTCCTTTGTTTTATATGTGTTGCTTCCAGTTTGCTTTGGAGGAGAAATGGTGTCCTTGCACTACATCTTGGCGTGCAAAGAAAAAAGAAAATCCCTGGAGCTACCCTTAGAGAACATAAAAGGCAGAGGCTAGGTCAGGGCTCCCACAGGGAAAAAAATCTAACTCAAAATGTGTAGGGCAGGAGGGTTAAAACAATCACTCAAAAAGCTAGATTTATTGCCAGACCAAAAATACAGAACCAAGGGTGAGAAACAACTGGTAAAGTTAAGAAAAATATGAGAAAATTAAGTTAGTATGGCTTGGGGGGGTTAAAGGTGGTAAAAAATGAGGCGAGACATGTAATCAAGAGTGCTCTCTGACATAAAGAAATTCAGCTTTTCCTATAACACTGTGTTAAATAAAAAGATACATGAATGCACGTAGTTCAAACTTGCACACCTTTAACCAAAGAATAGATATTCTAGCTTGTCTTTCAATTCTACACAACACAGTTTTTTTTATGAAAAGCAGTGAAGCCTTGAAACTGTCAGTGTTGGGTAAAGTCTATGACTCTCGTAAGAATCAGGGTGACTCACCTAGAAGAAAATTCATTAAAACAAACACAAGATATGGATTTGAGTGTTTTGAAGAGCAATGCTCCATGATATCCTCTAAGATTAAGGCAAGGATAGATTACAGTCTCTCTGGGGTGGATGATATAGAGATATGAAACTTAAATAATGGTCTGAATTTAAGCCCAACAAGTTTAATTCATATAACATAGCCAATTGCAAGTTACTGGACTATTTTCAAAGAAAATGAAAACAATTGAAAAGGAAGGATCACAAAATGTTTTTTGTAAACTAAACATATTTCTTTTATTTCCTATGCCCTGTGTATTGCTTATGATTTTAAAACCCCAACAGGGCTCAAACAGAAAATACTTACAAGAACTAAGAAGAAAACATAAAGCCTCTCAGCTAGCAATAATGTACCCTGGGTTATATGCTTTTAGGAAAGTGCACCATTCCAGATATGTCATAAAAATGCAATATAGCTGAGAGCTTAAAATATTTGTTTTTTAATTACCAAGGTATACAACCTTAAAAATAAAAAGATTTTTTTACATAGTATGTTTTACTAACATTTCATCCTACTTATCTTGGTTGTTTTAAAAAAAAGAATATAATGTTCTTCAGATAAATAACTAACATTAGTTAATTCATAAACTAATATTATGGTTGATTTAATAGCTCTTTCAACTGTAGGAAGCCCTTTTCTGTGAAAAGTTATTATGGGCTTAGATAATTTAGCTCTCTTACAAAAATAAATGTTATTCTTTTTTATTCTTTCTCTAAGAATAAAAGTTACCCATAATTTTAGCATTTTAATATTCTGTTTTACCTATTACAAGGATAAATTTTTTTTCAGAGGTAAATTTTCCCAACAGTGTCAACTTCTTATGATTCAAGAGAATATTTAGTGATCTTAGCCTAAAGAAAACAGAGGCTTCTGGGCACTAGAATGCATGTAAAACACAAAGACTAACAATTTTAAGGAAATAAATCACTTGGGATATGCTTTTTTTGCCCTACCCAAAAGTCCAGTAGTAGTCATTTGAAACCAAGTTTTGCATGCAAATGTCATTAGACAGAACCATCATGGGTTAGGATGATAGTGTCAAGACTAGAGCACATGCAGGTCCCTCAAAGCCAAGAACCACACACATTTCCCTCCACCAACAACTGTCAAATGTGGCCCTAATGACCTCTAGCACCACTGGATAAGAGCACTGAATTGCCAGGTATACACAGTGTGTCAAGTATCATAATGTGACCCAAGGGCTCCCTGACCACTGCTCTGGAGCTTCCCCAGCAAAAGAAAAAGAAAAAGAAAGAGAGAAAGAGAGGAAAGAAAGAGAGAGAGAAAGAAAGAAAGAAAGAAAGAAAGAAAGAAAGAAAGAAAGAAAGAAAGAAAGAAAGAAAGAAAGAAAGAAAGAAAGAAAGAAAGAAAGAAAGAAAGAAAGAAAGAAAGAAAGAAAGAAAGAAAGAAAGAAAGAAGAAAGGAGGGAGGGAGGGAGGAAGGAAGGAAGGAAGGGAGGGAGGGAGGGAGGAAGGAAGGAAGGAAGGAAGGAAGGAAGGAAGGAAGGAAGGAAGGAAGGAAGGAAGGAAGGAAGGAAGGAAGGAAGGAAGGAAGGGAGGGAGGGAGGGAGGGAGGGAGGGAGAGAGAAAAAGAGAGAGAGAAAGAGAGGGAAAAAGAGAGAGAAAGAGAGAAAGAAAAGACAAAGTGCCATGACAGGCATTCTCTTAAGCACACTCACTGCTTTTACATTTTTAGTTGCATCTTTTTAACCTGTCATAAGAAACTATACATTCAGCAAAGAATGTACTGGTTTAATCCTCAATGGGGAATCTTACCTTTCCTCTAAGATCAGGGACAAGACAAGGATGCCCACTCTCACCACTGCAGTTCAATTATAGTACTGGAAGTACTTGCAATAGCTGTTAGGCAAGAAAAAAGATATTAAGGGCATCCAGGTAGGAAACGAAGAAATCTAACTTTCACTATTTTCAGATGATATGATACTATATCTAGAGAAGCCTAAAACCTCTACTAAGAAACTCTTAGAAACAATAGACTTGTACAGTAAAGTCGCAGGCTATAAAATCAATACCCAAAAATCCATGGCCTTCCTATTTGCAAACAATGAGACAGAGGAAAGGGACATGAAAAAAGCAATCCCATTCACAATCATGCCACAGAAAATCAAGTACCTCGGAATCAGCTTAACTAAGGAAGTAAAAGACTTCTACAAAGAAAACTATAAAACGCTACTCCATGAAATAAAAGAAGACGTGAGGAAATGGAAACATATACCCTGCTCATTGATAGGGAGATTTAATATTGTCAAAATAGCAATACTCCCCAAAGCACTATACAGATTCAATGCGATCCCTATAAAGATACCCATGAAATTCTTCAAAGAAATGGATCAAGCAATCTTAAAATTCATATGAAACAACAAATGCCCATGGATAGCTAAAACAATTCTTGGGGAAAAAAACGATGGGAGGCATCACTCTCCTCAACCAAAAACCTTACTACAAAGAGTTAACAATTAAAACAGCATGGTACTGGAACAAAGGCAGAGCTGCAGACCAATGGAACAGGGTGGAATATCCCTACACACAACCTCAAATGTATGATCATCTAATCTTTGATAAGGGAGCAAGAGATGTGAAGTGGAGCAAGGAAAGCCTCTTTAACAAATGGTGCTGGCACAACTGGACAACCACATGCAAAAAAATGGGTTTAGACCTTGACCTGACACCATGCACAAAAATCAGATCAAAATGGATTAAAGATCTAAACATCAGACCACAATCCATAATAAGGTACATCGAAGACAAGGTCGGCAAAACCCTCCATGATATTGAAGCTACAGGTATCTTCAAAGATGACACGCAACTGACCAACCAAGTGGAAACAGAGATAAACAAATGGGACTATATTAAACTAAGAAGCTTCTATACAGCAAAAGATAAAGTGACCAAAATATAAAGGCAATCTCAGAATAGGAAAGGATATTCACCCAATACCCATCCGAAAAGGGGTTAATATCAAAGGTATATAAAGCATTCGCTGAACTCTACAAGAAGAAAACATCTAATCCCATCAGAAAATGGGGCGAAGAAATGAACAGAAACTTTTCTAAGGAAGACATACGAATGGCCAAAAGGCACATAAAAAAATGCTCTGCATCACTAATCATCAGGGAGATGCAGATCAAAACAACTATGAGATACCACCTCACACCACAGAGAATGGCACACATCCAAAAGAACAAAAGCAACCGCTGTTGGGGAGAACGTGGGTAGAAAGGGACCCTTCTACACTGCTGGTGGGAATGCCAACTGGTTCAGCCCTTTTGGAAAACAATATGGATGCTTCTCAAAAAATTAGAAATTGAGCTTCCATTTGATCCAGCAATACCACTTCTGGGAATATATTCCAGAGAAACAAAAAGGTATAGTCAAAATGACATCTGCACTTATATGTTCATCACGGCACTGTTTACAATAGCCAGAATCTGGAAAAAAACCAAGTTCCCGAGAACAGATAACTGGTTAAAGAAACTTTGGTACATCTATACAATGGAATATTATACAGCTGTTAGAAAAGATGTAGTCATGAACTTTGCACATAAGTGAATCACATGGAAAGTATCATGCTAAGTGAAATGAGTCAGAAAGAGAGGGACAGACATAGAAACATTGCACTCATCTGTGGAATATAAAATAACAGAGTACGAGACTAACACCCAAGAATAGTAGTATATAATACCAGGAGGTTGGCTCCATGGCTTGGAAGCTGGCCTCACATTCTGGGGTAAAGGCAGTCTGGATAGAGAAGGGAACATCAAGTAAAATGTGGTTGGGGACCCCGCGTGAGAAGAGAGATGCGTGCTGAAAGTAGACTAGAGACTGAACACGATGGCCACTCAATACCCCTGTCGCAAACTGTAACACCCAAAAGGAGAGAGAATAAAATGGAATACCCTGCTTTACAGAGGCGGAGGAGGGGGACAGGATTGGAGGGTGGGAGGGATACTGGGTTCATTGGTGGTGGAGAATGGACACTGGTGGAGGGATGGGTTCTCGAACATTGTATGAGGGAAACACAAGCACGAAGATGGGAAAATTTGTAACTGTAACCTCACGGTGACTCACTTATTAAAAAATAAAGAAAGAAAAAAAATAATGTACTGGTTTTGTTAAGGAATAGCCTAACAAAACTTGGATATCCCTTCGGACATCCCTGACATTACTATTTAGTGGAAAGAACAGGCTCTTTATGAAGAGTCTAAGACTCTTCTTTATTTTTCAATATTAATTTTTATTTTTATTGAGTCACTACGAGATAGAGCATTACAAAGCTGTTCATGATTGAGTTTCAGTTATACAATGTTCCAACACCCATTCCTCCATCAGTGTAATTTCCTAGCATCAATATCCTCAGTTTCTGTCCCACCCCTCCAAACTACCCACCACCCCAGTCTGCTTCTATGGCAGACACCTCTCCTCTCTCTCTCTCTCTCTCTCTCTCTCTCTCTCTCTCTCTCTCTCTCTGTTTTCCTCTTTTTCCTCTCTCATTTTAGGCATTATGGCTTGCAATTCAGATGCTGAGAGGTTTTCATGTATATCCCTTTACCTACTTTCAACACTCAGTTCTCATCCAAAGTGATCATTTCCAACTAATGTCATAATATACCCTCCTCTATCTTATCTATCCTCCCTCCAGTCCCCCCACACCCTTGCGGTAATTTCCAACCATTGATCTGAAGATTATTCTTCTGACTATGAAGTATTTAAGAATTTTTTTCTTTATCATAGATGTATACTTCATTTTTTAAAGTCTTTTGATAAATTGTATTGAAGTTCTATGATTTATAAGATTGTTTTTGGTGGTTTCCCACATACATCATTCCAACACCATAGATATAGCCTGTGTACCCACCTCTCTCCCCCAAGGACACCACCTCTCTCCTCAAGGACCCAACATCCCTCCTTTTAATCCCCTCCCAACTCAGTAATGTGGATCAATCCTTCCATTGCTTTGGCCCTTTGTTACTAGTCTTAATTTTCAGTATTTGCATCAGAATTCTGCATTCCTTTGGCCCTTTGTTACTAGTCTTAATTTTCAGTATTTGCATCAGAATTCTGCATTAAATATACACTGAATTGCATTAAACTATATTGTCCTCTGAGATTTTATCTAAGTGAAATAGGACCTACATGAAAAAAACATAAGGTTATTTCAATTTTCCTTACACAGATACCTTTTTGTTATGAAGAGAAAAAAATGAATACTGAAAGTTCAGCTATTGTACTAAGAGTTAATAAGTTATTTCAGTCCCACAGAGACAAAACCTAGCAGCAAAATCATCAGGGTTTTTTTAATTTCAATTATTAACTGTGGATTTATTCTTAAAATATTAGTTTCTCAAAGTGACTAAACTTGTTTTCAATTTGCATATATTTAGTTATTATTTACATTTTCGTTTATACAAAAATGAAAGAAATTCTGTGCTTCTCTCTATGCTTGCTTTTGTTTTACTTTGGGGGCAGTGCTCAAGTGTTACTCCTGGTTCTATGCTCAGGAAACGCCTGATGGTGCTCAGGGAACCATATGGAATGCCAGGGACCAAAATTCAAGTCAGACATATGCAAAGCAAGCAACTTACCCATTCGTATTATCTCCCTGGCTCCTTTTCTCTCTACACTTGGGGTAGCCTTTCAGTGTCAAGTGATGTATGTTTAAGGGAATGGTAGTCAAACCCTTGCACATTTAGTGAAATGCATTTGTTGCAAAAGCTTCTCTCAGGACAAGGCTTTGACTACAGAAGAGTGAAATTTAAAACTTCTGACCTGGTGTTCAGAATAAGTGGAAGGTGGGCCATTAGCAATATGGAATTTACTCATTTGTAAAGTTTCTGTGCAGCTCTGTCTTCCTGTGAAATATTTTATTCGCAAATAGATGAGATAACACATACCCTTGTTTTCAACAAACCCTGAAGGGGGTAAATGTTCCAACTGATTTTAGCAGTTCTAACAAGGTCTACTTCCTACATGATAATCATGCATTTATATATTTCTTGTTGGCAGAAGCTAGATTTTATTCATCTTTGTAACTGTACCTGTCAAATCAGAGGCAAACACTAAATAACAGGTAATTATATAACTATGTGAATATATAAACAATGAATATTTATGGATTTTTATTTATAGTTTAAATTTTAGACAACAGTGTGGTTCTGTGAATTATGCTTATTCTAGTACCCTCAGCCTATTGATATCTTCCTATATGTGCCACACTTTCAAAGAGCATTTTGGGTGGAGCAGCATCTCTGGGAGGTCTAAAAGTTAATAGATAGTTGACTTCTGCATCTTTATACATTGTCCATTATTTTTAATAACTTTCTGTCCTTTTGGAAGCATTGTTTCTAGGGAACATCAATGGAAATCTAGTCACATAGATATGTGCACACACACATACATGAACATGCTTAAATCCATGTCTACATACTTAGACATCCATGAATAAACCTCAGGTTCATGGTATGTCTCCTATGTGATCAAGCATCCCCATGTGTCATCTGGCTACTCTATGCCTTGTAGGGGTTATTTTCAGGGAGTGACATGCCTGCTTTTCAGGGGCCAGAGTGATAGTACAGTGGGTAGTGCATTTGCCTTGCACACGGCCAACCCAGGTTCAATCCTTAGCATCCCAAATGGTTCCCCCAACCCCGAGCACCTCTGGGAGCAATTTCTGAGTGCAGAGTCAGGAGTAACTCCCAAGAATTGATGAATATGATCTTGAAACAAACAACAAACAACGAAAGCCCACTGCTTTTCAACATTGTCAAGTATGTCCCCAAAACAAAACAAAATACTCTGCTTTCCAACATCAACAACACATTTGCTTATCAGTCCACCTAGAATATGCATACAGAAAAATTTTCAGAAACCTCTCAAACTATGAGTAAGGAAGCATTTGTGTTCACCAAAGTTAGATATTTGTGCAATCTCTTTAATTTTGCGGTAAATATTAAAACTCTTATTATCCAAAGTCACTTACATTAGCACTTTTCTTCTCTCTGACTCCAGTATGCTCGTGGCATTTTAGTCACCTTATAACTGCAGTGATCTACTTGTCTTCCTTTTATCCCACTGGGATTCTGTCCATATTCTGGCTGCTATTATCACTGATTCATTTTCTAAAGCACAGTAAGTGTTCCCATGGTTCAGAAAGTCGGAACAAGACAAAGCTATAATCAAACCATCCTACTCATTACCCATTGCCACATTACACCCTGAAAAGCAAACAATCACTTCTGTTTTGATTCATTCTTTTCATTACTTATAATAAAAAATGAGCAGAAGTATTTCTATTTTGTTATTTCCTACTTTTCTTGTATGAAAGAAATGACACTGTATATACTTTTGTGCATTTTTTATAAAAGCCTAATAATATTAATTAAAAATCTCCTTCCAGTCATATGATAGCAATTTGTATTAGTTGATCTTTTGTGAGTGTATAGTACTTCACCATATGGATATATGCTTTGGATATTTAAGACATTCACTATCACTACCACTATCATCCCATTGATCCTCGATTTTCTCAAGTGGGCCCAGTAACATCTCCGTTTGTCCTAGCTCTGAGATTTTAGCAGCCTCTCTTTTCTCATCCTTCCCAACAGTGCCACACTAGAGGCTCTTTCAGGGTCAGGAGAATGAGACCCATCATTGTTACTGCACATTTTCCATCACCAATGTACACTGGTGTACCCCCTCCCCCATCCCACCCCTCCCTTAGCCTCTATGGCAGACACTTTTCCCCATACTCTCTACTTATGGGCATTATGGTTTGCAACACAGATAGTGAGAGGCCATCATGTTTGGTCCCTCATCTACTTTCAGCACACATCTCCCATCCCAAGCGATCGAAGCGGGGAGTCTTGATGCCTTGAAGGCTGAGTGCAGAGGGCAGGGAAGGGCACCCCGTGGTTGTCCAAGTGGGAACCAGATGAGCTCCTCTTGGAATTGTCTCAGAGCTGGGGCACTGCTTATGGAAGCTCTTCCACGTGGAGTAGGTGGGGAGACTGCACCTGTTCCATCTGGGGTGCCCCTGTGAAATTGACTTGTTGTCATTGTTACTGTATTTTCTACATGAATACATCATGGGGAGCTTGCCAGGCTCTCCCATGGGAGCAGGAAATCTCTTGGTAGCTTGCCAGGTTCTCTGAGAGGGAGAACTAGGCCATAAAATGACCGGCAGCTTGGTATTATAGTCTCTGGGTGGTGGCCACTGATGGGATTACATGGTGCCAGGGGCAGTTTCTGGGTGTGACCGCCTAGCTACTGGAAAGTGGGGGATCTGGATGGAAGAGGCCCAGTCCCAATCTGAGCAGCCTTGGAGATCTCAGCCCCGGGTCCCACACACCTGGGTTCTTCTGCCAGTTCCTTCATGTGTGTTCCTTCATCGGTTCGTCCAAATGTGTGGGGAGGGGCCTTGAGCATGGCTGTGGCTGGGTTACAGAGGTCTTTGGCTGCTGGAGCTCTGCTCGGGACAGGGAGGGAAACTCAACCACCCCCTCCGAAGGGCCCAGGTGAAGACGGCCAAGCGCGGGGGCAAGAGACTCTGTGTCGCTCTCTTCTGGGAGTTTGGTTTTATAGTCTCTGGGTGTTGGCCCTTGATGGGATTACACGGCACCGGGGAGAGTTTCTGGGTGTGACCGCCTAGCTACTGGAAAATGGGGGATCTGGGCAGAAGAGGCGCAGTCACGATTTGAGCAGCTTGGGTGTTGGCCATTGATGGGATTACACAGCACCGGGAGCAGTGATTCTAGAAAGTACGTCTATATTTTGGCTAGTCTAACCCAATTGTATAATAGCAATAACTGTTGAGTAAACTTAGAGTTCCAAACTCTAGCAAATGGATGCTGGGAGAGACCTGTGGGTTTCCTGTGTGTTCCTCAGTCCAGAAATATTCACTTCTGAGTGAGCTCGGCCAGAACATGTGGAGATCAGCCATGAGCAGGGTAGCAGTTGAGTTCTGGAGGGTTTCAGACACCAGGGCTGGGTCCCTTGGGACAGATAGGGATCTCACCCGCCCCGTTCTGGGGCGCCCCAAATGAAACAGTCTGGTGTGGGGTTATGGCTTGTGTCGTGTTATTCTCCCTTCTGGAAGAGAAGGACAATGCGACTCTCTCCACTCAGAAATATTAACAGACGAGCCAGAGAGGTCGTATACTAGGTAAGCCTTTTGCCTTACACTAGACCCACTACAGTTCAATCCCTATATGATGCTCTAAACCCTTCCAGGAGTGATCCTTGGACACTAGAGTCAGGAGTAAGCTGTGAGTAACACTAGGTACATCCCCAAAACAAAATGAAACAAAAAGTCTTAGCAGTTAACTTCAGTAAACTCCCCAAAGTTCACACACACACACACACACACACATACACACAAAAAAAATGAAGAAGAAGAGAAGAAAGAAAGAAATTGAAATTTCATTGATTGGTGCACCAGCTCTGGGAATTTCTGATAAGTTGTAGCATTTTCTTCTCTCTGGTGGCCTACAAAGCTAAAGTACATGGTCCTAAAAATAAAGAAATAGAAATAATTTGATCCACTTTTGTCTTTTTAATAAAAAAAACAGTGATTCACTTGGTTTATTAATGCATCCCATCTCAGAATCCTTGGTTTCTGGTGAAGAGATTTTGATTTCCCAGAATGAGGAGGCCATTCTATCAGAAACCCAGTACATTTCCCATTGATGTTGATAAGAGTTTCCGATGCGTGCTTTAGATTTTCTCGGGAAGTTGTTCTCTGAACAATAAAAGAATAACTCCTATTGATGGATGATCCCTGTGGATCCACTTGGATTACCAGGAGAAACCATGGCTTCCATTAGCAACAGAATCCCAGAAAGGGTAATTATGGATTAAAATAAGATTGGTGAGTTTTTGCCAATTTCCACTATAAACAAGTAGTGTAGCAACCATGTTTAACAAAGTAACTGTCCAGGTTTAAAACCTCTCAGGAATAAATGTGAGTTGGCCCATCAGGAGTGCAGTCTGACCCAACTAAAAATAAAGTGAAGAAGGGAGATTACAAATATCATTTATAGCATGAAACTAGCTTTGCATCAAAGGCTACAGTTTTTCTCAATACTTTTGTGTCTAGATTATTAATTAAAAGTGGCCCACAGGAGTATTGTTCCATGGCTTTGAAGTCAGCCTCACATGCTGGAGGAAAGGGCAGCTCAGATAGAGAAGGGACCACCAAGTAAAGGATTCTTGGAGGACCCGCTCGGGATGGGAGATGTGTGCTAAAAGTAGACTATAGATGGAATATGATGGCCACTTAAAACTTTCATTGCAGACCACAATACCCTAAAGGAGAGAGTAAAAGGGAATGTGCGTGCCAGAGAGGCGGGGATGAGGGGATGGGGGGAAGGGTAGGGGTTATGGGAGGGATACTGGGAATGTTGGTGGTGGAAAACGGGTACTGGTGGAGGGATGGATACTCGATCATTGTATGACTGAAACTTAAGCACAAAAGTGTACAAGTCTGTGACAGTACCTCATGGTGATTCATTAAAAAAAAAAAGTGGTCTATACGTTGAAGATCCCACTGGGTAAGAAGAGACAAGTCTAGACTCCTAGACTGAACTTCACTCATCCTCACCCAAATTCTATTCCAGCTATGGAATTTATCTAAACCTTTTCCCTTTAACAAATAGGATATGTACTTGTACATATGTATTTGTACATTTTGTAGAATTCATAAGACCTCCATTCTCTAATATCACATGACCACAAATTACTGACCATGTTTTCCATGAGGTTTCTATTCTATCATTTAATTTCTTCTACTTCACTAAGTTACATTGACCTTAGTATGCTTCAGTTCTTCCTGTCCAATTTTAATTTTACTGAAACTGTCTTGTGTATCCAATATTATGTGTGCACTCTCTCATCACATGTGTTCGGTGGTCATGAACCACTTCCTCACCCCAGCCTGCAGCCACCACCAGCCAACACATGAAGAAGGGAACAGGGCTGCCAAGCTGGTTGGTGGTCAGCTGCCATTTATTCAAACCTCCATCCTGTCTTTTCTCCCATTCTCCCCTCGCACCTATTCCAATCTCCCTGAGTGCCCCATTTCAGTCTCACATTGCCCCTCATTCCTGTCTCCCCGTCCCTCATGCTAGTCTCCTCAATCTCGCAGCCATAGTCAAGAGGTTAATCACTCAGCTCCCAGGTTAGAGGTTACAACTAAACCCAGGTGAGACAGCACAATGTAAAGCCCTTCCCTTCCAGCCTGGAAAGCTCTACTAAAACAAAGATCTCCTCCTGCTAGGAAATCCGCTCAAGGACAGAATTTCATCTAAGGACATACTTCTCCTTTCTTTAGTCCATAAGCAATCACCTTAGATTTATTTCTGAATAATCTTTCTAGTCATTTTGTATGGACACAGTAAAGAGATATATTAAGCTTATAGGGTGGCTCTCCTGGAGACATCTCACTATAGATCCCAGACTACAGTCCTCAGGCCAGATTAGTCCTTCCTAACCCTAATACATCCTTGTCCAGTCACTTCTCTTTAGAGCATGACAGAATTTTCCACAATTGTGCTCTTAACTTATTATAAGGTTTATGGCACTTGGCCTGTCCCGTTCCAATGCCAGGGTAGCTTAGAGCTTGCTCCGGATCTACCCAGTCTTTTCGTCGGGACCCTGCTTTTGGGGTGCTAGAAACTTAGGGCAACTGAGGCTTAAGTCAAGTAAATATGAAGATGCCCAGGAGTAACTAGTCCGGAATCAATTAACTCCCAAGTTACAAAAGCATAGCATTAACTGTCTTCCTGTGTCTATACAAAAAGGACATTGCTCTAAAGGAAACTATGCAAAGGACATAAGGAAAAGAAAAAAACAATATCTCACTTACAAATACAGAATTCAGAGTCCTTAGCAGTATCTGACTGTTGGAATATAGCTCTAAATATTTTAGGCCTGACTTTGGTTTGTCCTTTCTCCCTCGATATAAAGACTTTAGCCTTATCTGGTAATAATCTTTAAACAGTTCTAGACTATATTGGTATGTCCTGCTCCCCTTGCCACTAGGAGCTGAGGTATATCAGTCACGCCCATCAAGGTGCTTACCAAGTCACTCCCATTCCTTTGTTTATCCATAATCACTTCTATGCTCCCTTCCCCAACTAGTTATTCAGCTCTTTCCCTAATCAAACTCTGTTAATTTGTAAGGTCAGACCTTGCTAGGACAGTGAACTTGTATTGTAAATTAGTATTGTCTTTCTCCTCTCTTGTGTCTTTTGGATAGTTTACTTTAAAACAATGTCCTTTTTGTATGGACAAAGAAAGACAATTGTTAATATGCTTTGGTAACATGGGATTTAATTGGCTTCAAATATTATTCATTCCTGGGCATCTGCTTTCTCGACTTAAGCCTCAGCTGCCCTTACTTCCTAGCACCCCCAAAAGCAGGGTCCTAACGAGGGACGGGACGGACTCAGGGCAAGCGGTGAGTTGTGTGCTACCCTGGCATTGAGATGGACCTGGCCAAAGCACCTAATGCTTAACTATATGTTAAGAGCTTGGTCATGGACATGTCATGTCATGATCTAAAAGCAACGACGAGACTAGAACCCTGCTAGGGATAGGAAAGGCTAATCTGGCCTGAGCACTGTAGTCTGAAATCGAGATGACCCCAGGAGAGCAATTCTATAAGCTTAATACTTCTCTTGCTATGTCCATAATACTTATATGTTAGTTGGGCAAGGAGAGGAGAAACACACCCATGGGATTCAGCTCTTGGGCAGGTGTCCTGCTGAAAGAGAATCTGTCCTAGAAGAAGCATCCCCTAAGGGAAACCTTACCCCCTATTGCCCTATTGATTGTGACCACACCTATGTGTAAGCCCTAATCCCTGATGCTGGGGGATTTAAGGTGGCTGTATGAGGGGGTTCGGGGAAGAAGCAGAGAGAGCGACGGGAGTGTATAGAGAGGAGATTGGAATAAACTGTGATTGAGACCAACCAGCCTGGCTCTGTTCCTTCCTTCACCTGCCTCATCATCGCCATCAACCTCCCCGGGGTGGGGAAGCGGCTGCAGACTACCGAATGCGGGTGGCGGGAGAGATAGAGCGCCACTGTCCTGTGCCCAGTGCCCGGTGCGGTGAGGTGCTCCCCCCCTCTCCCTTTCTTTTTATTTTTTGTGTTTTTACACATCTGACCTTACAAGACTGCTTAGGAGAAATGAGTGATTAACAGATAGAAAAAACAGATCACAGAGAAGTTAAAAATGAATACTGAGAAAATGAGAGTGCTTTGGGAGCATTGTGATGGGTATAACCCAATAAACCTAAGCTTCTTGCAACAGAAGAGAAAGGACAAACCAATGTTATTCTACACTGTCTAACATATTTTCTTCTCACATGTGGTCCCCTGAGCACTGCCAGGAATAATTCCTGAGTGCAGAGCCAGGAGTAACCTATTTTCTTCTAGGCCTTCAGCTCATTTCTTATTATTTACAATTTCAATTCCATGCTTGTATATGACTTACATGTCTCTAATGATTTACCATTATCCGTTAGGATTTTAAAAGCACGTGAAAAACTTGAGATAGCTCAAGTGGTAGGACGCATATCTACCTATGATTATCAAAACTATTAGTTTGATTCACAGCATTGAATGCTACCCACCAACTGCAGCCTCTCCACCAGTATAGTCAAGTATTACCATATTTTAAAACAACTGGGAAACAGCTCACATAATGTAACCAGAAAGCAAACATATGGCAAGCTGGAGAGATAATACAGTTGGGTAGGACACTTGTCTTGTACCACAGCCGACCCAGGTTTGATTCCCCAGCACTCCATATGGTCCCCTGAGCCCATCAGGGGTAATTCCTAGGCAGAGAGCCAGAAATAAGCCCAGAGTGCCTCAAAGAAAATAAAGAGAAAGGAAGGAAGGGAGGAAGGAAGGAAGGAAGGAAGGAAGGAAGGAAGGAAGGAAGGAAGGAAGGAAGGAAGGAAGGAAGGAAGGAAGGAAGGAAGGAAGGAAGGAAGGAAGGAAGGAAGGGAGGAATGGAAGGAGGGAGGGAGGAAGGAAGGGAGGAAGGAAGGAAGGAAGGAAGGAAGGAAGGAAGGAAGGAAGGAAGGAAGGAAGGAAGGAAGGAAGGAAGGAAGGAAGGAAGGAAGGAAGGGAGGAATGGAAGGAGGGAGGGAGGAAGGAAGGGAGGAAGGAACGGAAGGAGGGAGGGAGGAAGGAAGGGAGGAAGGAACGGAAGGAGGGAGGGAGGGAGGGAGGGAGGGAGGGAGGGAGGAAGAAAAAGAGAAAGAGAAAGAAAGGAAGCAAACAAACACATGCAAGTATCCTGGAAAAACAATTTGTCTCATGAAAGGAAAGGTAAGTGGTCCACACTTGCACTATACCATACGGCAGCCATCATCATTTGTGCTTCTCCAAACTGCTTTGTACCCTCAACGTCAAACACCATAGTTCAACCATTCAAGTGTCTAATGGACATAGTTATGTTGATTGTATGCCTCAATGATAAGAAATTTTTAATATTATGTTAAACTGCATTGCTCTAATTATCCATCTGGTTCTTCTAACTTTTCAATGTGATTACCTGAAAATTTATAATCACTTATGTGGCTCATTTTCTGCCTTTATTGGGCAATACTGGAATGAATGTCAGATGGAAAGTGAACATATTGTTCTATGAAGGAAGGTGTTTTCTGCCAAAAAAGAGGTCATAAAATAGCATGAAAATATGACATATTTGTAATGCATAGTACAAAAGTACCACAATATACTCTAATAGAGAATATACTATAAAGAAATGTAATATATTATGTTACATAATAAAATAGGCCAATGTTATAATTAAAGGTAGTGCAATAGAATTCAATGTGATATATCACATTGCTAAAGTTGGCTGTCCCACCATATATAGTTTTGTAAGACTGATTAACCTTATTTTTCTCTTATATTTGGTAACTTGTAGAAAAAGTGTAAGAAGACTCTACTTCCTGGATATGGTAGTTTGAAAGCACACCAGTCTTTCTTCTCCATCATTAGTTCTCATCCAATAAGATTTAGCAGACTCAGAACAAACAAGGCCCAGGAAATTCTCTATGTTCTATTGAATTAACAGCCTGTTCAATGGCCTGAGTCCTCATTGGTTCCGATGAGACAGTGTTACCCAAAACACTGGATTAGGAATATTTTAGTATAAGAAGATTGGCACTGTAGATGGGGATAATGGGAAAGTCAAAAGTATTTCCTCAACTTCCAACAGCCCTACTATCTTCCCAAATCCATCATCCTATTTTAAGAGCACTATATTTATAAGATAATTAAAAGTCATGAGACAGGATTTGTCCTTACAGTCTCTTCTGTCTTATCCTGCACTATACCAAAATCAATCGACTAACATTTGTAGTGGAAAAGTAAGCATAAAGCCCCGTCTACATGCAATTTCTCAAATGCCATTGACGTTACTAATGCAAAACAAAATCCACAATCAAGGACAACGACAGGCAAATATGAACTCTACATTCGTTAGCCTGCCATTTCTTAAAATTCTCTCCCACCTTTATACTTCAACATAAAAATAACATCTTTGATGAATTTTTGCCAGATGATTCCCATGTTACTCTGAAAGTAGGTGTGGACCCTCAGTGCTGTCTCAGTGGCAATGGCTGTCCTTCTAGTGAATTCCTACCTAGACTGTGCTTGCAGGCTCCTCAGTGCTCCTAGTCATTTTTGAAACCAAGAACTTTCTCTATTTTTATCTGAATTGAATGTAACAACTCTTCATTTTCTAAGTTAATTTGAACATTTATTTTAGCCTTATAGAATTTTCATGATGCATGATAACTGATGAATTTAAGCAGTGGAAACTCTCAGCATATGGTCTCTAACCTTTTGGGTCCACTGTGCAGTCATTGAGGTCACTAGCATAGGAAACAAGCCCTTGGCCACTAAAACTGAACAGTAAGAGGGGCCTCCCCATGGAATGAATTATCTGAAAGATAATTTCCCTTCACTTTTATGCTCCAAAGTATGAATTTCTCGTTCTGACACTCTACACACACAGAGAGGCAGAGAGAGAGAGAGAGAGAGAGAGAGAGAGAGAGAGAGAGAGAGAGAGAGAGAGAGAAATGCTTAGCTCTCTTTGTTTTCTTTTTGGGTAACTCCTGGCAATGCACATGGCTTACTCCTGGCTCTGCACTCAGGGATTACTCCTGGCAGTGCTCAGGGGACCATTTGGGATGCTGGGAATCGAACCCGGGTCAACCACATGCAAGGCAAACGCCTTACTCGCTGTGCTATCGCTCCAGTCCCGAAGTGCTTAGCTCTTAATACTATGTTAGCTTAATGGAAAGAGACATGCTCTTTCTCTGTAGGAGAGAAGCTGACCAGGTCATCCCTGAACTTTACTCACCAGGAGATGGGGATCAAATGTTGCTCAGTTAATACCTGAAAATCAATTGTTCTCCTTTTCTGTTTTCGTGTTCAGAAAGTGAAATGTCAAGGTCATGGACATCTTGTCTTTCCTATCTTTTACTTGATATCTGAAGTGAACACACTTGTGTATATCCCAATGCACAGCTGAGTGCCAACAGCTTATCTGGTTTGTCTAGTATTTCATATATTTCCTTCCCCTCCTGCACAAAGATAGGTCACACAACATCTGTGTGCCAGCCGTGTTTTACACACTTGATTTTTCAAGACATCTTGTCCATGACAACAGAGGCACAGTCAAGCACCTTTCTAGCTTAGTGCTCATGGTCACACATAGTGGGTATGACCAACACAGATGTTCAGACCATGCAAGTCATGACAAGAGGAAGATAAAAGAGAGTCCAAGGTGCTTTCTCCACTTCCCCAGATCCACCTGAGCTGGAGTTCCCCGTGACCAACCTGCTTACATTCTGACTTAGATACTGCAGCTCGTATCTCTATCTCCCCAGTTTGACTCTTCAGCTGCCCCCGTAGCTGGGGAGTAGCAATAGTCCCAGGACTGTTCAAACATGTTTACATTGAGCAGTCCCCACACCACCTGCTTCTCTCTATCCAAGTCTTTCTCACCCTCTAACAAAATACTATTTTGCCAATATACGAATAATATAGCTCCCTGATCCATGAATATAGAGAATTAGGTTCTTCTAAACTCTCATATTTTCATCACTCCAAAAAGTTTTTGACACTCAATAAATACTTGTCCTAAAAATTAAGTAAATGGACACTTCTGAGAAGAAAACTGACATTTCATTAAAGCAAGGAATGGTAAGTGGTTTTTATTTGTCAAGTTCTTTTCCTAAATGTATTTCACTTAACTCTTCTAATACTCTACAAAAACCCCTAAAAGTCAGCACACTACCATCTTTACCAGGTAGATAGGGAAATGAGGTACCCAGTCTCAATTGATAACAGTTCAACCAAGGTAAAACTGGAGAGCCTTATTACTTACATTCAAATCCATTGAAAATCCCATTGGAATCAATAGAAAACACATTAAGAACACAGTCCAGGTATCTGGAGAATCAGCTTATTTTTCTACATCTTCTGATCCGAGGCAACTTGGGTTAAAATATGTTTGTATGAGTGTATACGTCTATATATGTTAATGTGCACTGAGAGTATGAACATGTGAAGGCTTACGTTTATGCATAAATACATGTGAGCACACATGTGACAAAGTGTATTTCTCTGTAAGTACATGTGATTATCACTGTCACTGTATCACTGTCATCTCGTTGTTCATCAGTTTACTCAAGGGGCACCAGTAATATCTCTATTACACTCAGCCCTGAGATTTTAGCAGCTTCTCCTTACTCATCTTTTCCAACGATTGAAGGCTCTTTCAGGGTCAGGGGAATGAGACCTATCGTTACTGTTTTTGGCATATTGAATACGCCACAGATAGCTTGCCAGGCTCTGCCATGTGGGGGGGGATACTCTCGGTAGCTTGCCAGGCTCTCTGAGAGGTATGTATATATCTGTTACTGTATTTGGGATATGTATACACCATGGGGAGCTTGCAAAGCTCTTCCGTGCGGGCAATAGACTCTTGGTAGCTAGATGTGATGACATGTATACATTATTATACATTTAAATGTATGTGTACACATGTGCATAGGAAAGTATACATGCACTGCACACCTAGTGAGTGTGTGCATGAAAATTAATGCAGAATCATGCTCATGTGCATCTATCAGCAATGTTTATGGGTTTGTAATTTTAAGTGTGTGTCTGTGGATTGCGCATGTATATGTTTGTACTAATTTATTGGTTCCAATGCTCTCTGAAGATACCAAATTCATAATCTACTTGTAGAGCACTTATCAAGATCAAGGTTCTATGATAGAAATTGCAAGAAAGCTACACTGGTTGGCTCTTTCAAAAGTATAGTACCATGCTGTAATTTCCCAAGTGACTTTTGGGTACCGTTCTTGGGTTTTGTATATGGAAAAACAATAAGCAAATATATATAACAACAATGCACTGAAAAATACATTGCAGAGTTCGAAGAAAAGAAAAAGATGTGGAAATTTTAGAACAAATTTAAGGAGTGTTTGTGGTTGGATAATTTATTGTTTTAAAGGTTTGTGGGGGAAAGCAGAGCTGTTTGAGAAGAAACATTTCAGTAGTTTTTCTTATTTTTGTTTTTATAGTGACCTGAATTTGTCTGTTTGGAAAATACTGGAGAGAAACAACAGTTTTAGATACCTTACTTTGTTTTCTTGGGAATAGCCAGGACAGCAGACAAATGGGAGAGAGGGTAGATTACACAAGATTTTGTGAATGAGAGGATACATTTTTTTCAAGAGCTGAATGTCCTTAAAATAACAGCAATGTCATCATATGGATGCTAAAAGTGGAGGGGTTGGGGAAGAAGTGAAGAATTAGCTAGTTACAAATATTGAGAACACAAAGAGTAATTGTTCCTAAAATTTATTTGAAATGGGCCTTTGTAGATGGATAGAATTTTGCAGATGATGGAATGAGAGAAGGAAGCATTAGTATTGAGAACACTGCATGAGATGTGAAGATGGGTACTGGGTGGCCTATTTTTAAAATTACAAAAAAAAACTGGCAAGAGCTAAGGGTCCTTGCCAGAAAGTCATGTGAGATAAGAATTCAAACTGGGACTAATGCTTCTGTTCTAAGTGTCACATTGAGAAAAACATATAAACTTGTATTTTTTCTTCTTTTTTTAAGGTAACATTGGTTTACAACCCTAGAAATGTGTTGCCTACACCAGGCCCCTACAAAAGAAATGACCTACACCCATTACCACCCAAAAAATGCCCTCTGCCCTTTCCACCCACCCCCAACTCCTTCCCCTCCAGTAACCAGAATTCTGTGAGAAGAGTTTTATTTTGTTTTTTCCTCTACTTTCTTTCTCTACATTTCACCTATGAATGAAATCACATAAATTTGTCTTTCTCCACCTGCCTTATTTTGCTTAACCTCATATTCTCATCATCCATTCATTTTGTCACACAGGGCAAGATTTGATTTTTTTATAGCTGATAATTATTCCACTTTGTAATGCTAGCACTTCCCTCTTTTCTAGTCATCCATAGATGGATGCTTAGAGTGTTTTCATGTCTTGTCTATTATGTTGGGCTGGAGCGATAGCGCAGCCGTGGGGCATTCGCCTTTCACGCGGCCGACCCGTGTTTGATTCCTGTGCCCCTCTCGGAGGGCCTGGCAAACTACCGAGAGTATCGATGAGCAATGGGATGACAGTGACCCCAGTGAGTCTATTATGTATAGTGGCATTGAACATGGAGTGCTTATATTTTTAAAAATGTAGTATTTTTGTATTCTTTCCACAAACTTTTCCAGAAGTATAATTACTAAATAATACAATAGGTCTGGTTGGTTTTTTTTCCCACTAGTTGAATCACCAGGAAGAGTGAATTGCTTAACTATGAAGGTATGGCTGGAATAGCCCATCACAGCACACAGTTCCTTTGTATTTCACCTACTTGCTTGCTTCTGCTAGTGGATTTTTTTTTAAGTCACTTGGGGACATAGTTGGGTAGGTTCAATGGGAACCCCGTGTAGATACAGTGGAAAATACATAGGTGGACTCTGGTACATCTATACAATGGAATACTATGCAGCTGTTAGAAAAAATGAGGTCATGACGTTTGCATATAAGTGGATCAACATGGAAAGTATCATGCCAAGTGAAATGAGTCAGAAAGAGAGAGACAGACATAGAAAGATTGCACTCATCTGTGGAATATAGAATAATAGACTATAAGACTAATGTCCAAAAATAGTAGAAATAAGTACCAGGAGATTGTCTCCATGGCTTGGAGGCTGGTCTCTCATTCTGGGTAACTCAGGGAAGGGACCACCAAGTAAAATGTGGTTGGAGGTCATGTGGGGGAAGGGTGATGCGGGCCGAATACAGACTAGAGACTGAACACAATGGCCACTCAACACCTTTATTGCAAACCACAACACCTAATCAGAGAGAGAGAACAAAAGGGAATTCCCTGCCATAGTGGCAGGGTGGGGTTGGGGGAGATGGGACTGGGGAGTGGGGGAGGGATGTTGGGTTTACTGGTGGTGGAGAATGGGCACTGGTGAAGGGATGGGTTATCGAACTTTGTATGGGGGAAACATGAGCACAAAGATGTATGGATCTGTAACTGTACCCTCACGATGACTCTCTAATTAAAAATAAACTAGTAAAAATAAATCAATAAATAAATAAATACATAGGTGGAGAAGACCTGTCAGAACCCAAAAAATAGTTCTGGAATCTGTGGAGGTCAGACCTTCAAACTAGCTGTGGAAAAAGCAGGCTTTGAATCTTTTCAGATCTTCTTTGGGGTTCCTCTCTTTAAAGCTTTGGCCTCAAAATCTCCTCTGTTGCATGGTTCCTCAGGAATCTACTGTTTTTCCCTGATAGTAGGTATGTGTCACTCTCACTACTAGACAGATTTGTTGAGAGACTGTGCATGTGATGTTTGCTGCTACAGCTTCCTTTGGAGCAGAAAGAAGATCCAGTTTTGTTTTCTATATCAGTTAACACCTTCTGATAAGGCTGGGCACTCCCCCAGGCCAGTTCCAGTCCAGGAATGAGGGTTCTTATCCATGGCAGGGACCCCTGACCTGGCACCAGCTCCAAGCTTCATGATGTTTAGTGAAATCATTGGAGACTGCACAAGGTTCTCTCACCACCCTTTGTGTCCTATGCAAAGCACAATGTTCTTCTGCTATTGTCGCTGATAAGCCTCATCAGTTGTGGTTCTTTATTATGTACTTTCTGCCCTTCCACTCCACTTACATCTTCCTCTATTGCTTTCTCTCAACGTGTTTTCTGTTGTGCTTGGTTTGTGCTATTCACTTTCAGGACTCCTCTTTCTCTTTGATTGGTTAAAATTATACAATATTTTAATTTTCTGGTGACTACTCAAGATGTTTTTATATCCTCCCTTACTCTAACAAAGATGGAGCCTGATCAATATTGTCATCTTTCATCCCCTGCCTCCCTGAAAACCAATGTTCCCGAAAATCTTTGCCCCTAATTACCCAACTCCTGTTTTATTTTGCTTGTTATTTAAGGTTTTAGCTTTACATTGATTTTTTAATCACATATATTTATTGAATTCCCTGAAAAAAGAGCCCAAAGCAAAAATGTATAGGCTCTTGCTATGTGGGTAAAAAAGTAAAGAGGAGAGTCAATGCTTCAAAATCAGACAAAACTGTGCTCTCCAAGAGATATGCTGATTCTCTGAGCTGGGAGGACAGGCAGGAGTGGGGCGCCTCTGATCATCAGATTACAAACCCCTCTGCTCACACCTGCCCCATGGGGATTGGTTTACCTGCACTTCTGGGGGGCCCATAGGACCTCCAGCAGTTGTGAAATGTGGATCAGAAGATAATTGTACTGGGGTGTCCCAGAAATGCTAAGTTGTGGTTCCAAGGGGTAAATCTTTGTCCTAAGGTAGTTTCCATTCAAGGGTCCTTTTGTTCCCCAGAGGGGCCCTAGGTGTGTTCATTGGTCAGGATGCAGTCCATTTTGAAGAGGCAGGCTAACACTGTATTCTGGGAATAACTGCTTGAGATCTGGCAGGATATTTGGTAAGTATGGTATGGCTGATTTTCAGGGTCATGATTGTTCTCGGCTGCATGATTGTTCTTGGTTTCAAGCATAGTTATTGCTCGTCATCTGGTCAGTGTTTGAGTGGCTTCTACCCCTCTGTCTACCTAGGTATGTTCCCAGTCCCTCCTTCCCCCTCCCCCCAACCCCCTTTGGATAAACAGTGATGGAGGAGGTTCAGTATTTGAAGGGCTATTAACCTATGGAAAGTTGCCAATCACCAAATGATCACAGAGTGCCTGGGGAGCCTGGTTCTTGTGCATGAGAGGATGCACTTCCTCTTCTGTCAAGAGCATGTGCACGACCCCATAGCTGGAAAACTGCTTCATGAGCGGAGGGGAGAAGGCACATGGAATAGATAAGGGATCACTAAGAAAATGATGGCTGGAGGAACCAGTTGGGATGGGAGATGCATGCCGAAAGTAGATAATGGACCAAACATGAGGACCTCTCAGTGTCTGTGTTGCAAGCTGTAATGCCCAAAAGTAGAGAGAGAGAGTATGGGGAATATTGTCTGCCTTAGAGGCAGGGGTAAAGTGGGAAAGGGGGGGTATACCTGGGATACTGATGGTGGGAAATGTGCACTGGTGGGGGGATGGGTGTTTGATCATTGTGAAATTGTAACCCAAACATGAAAGCTTGTAACTCTCTCACGGTGATTCAATAAAATTAAAAAAAAAAATTTTAAAAAGAGCATGCACACAAATGCCACAAGAGATCATAATGAACCAATGTGGGTTTATTTCCCTTTTTTTTATGGGAATAGCACAAAGTAGAATTAAATCAAAATTCATACATTGGTACTATGTCATATGGAGAGAAAACTTAATGAAGGTATTTCAGGTAGATATTAAAGCAAATTTGTGTCTTGTTGTTTGAAGCATTTATTACACTTTAAGTTTTTTATTTATTATAACAATAAAAGGGAATTTTCTTCCCTTGAATACAGTCTGTGCATACATAGATCATGTTTCTACAAATCAGCCCAGATACAGATGAATAGTGACTAACAATGTGCACATGTTCACCCCCTACGGCAGTGCTCTTCATCTTTTTCCTGACCCCTGGGTTCAATCCCCAGCATTTATGTATCAATCCCCAGATACATAAATTTCAAGTTTTTTTATGAATTATTAATTGCTTGCTAAAATGGTGTCACCAGGGACTGCAGCGATAATACATCAGTTAGAGTGTTTTCCTTGCATGCAATCAACCTGGGTTAGATCCCCACCATTTCTATGGTCTCATGAGTCTGCCAGGAGTGATTTAGAAACTCTATCAGGTGTGGTCCTAAAACAAACCAAACAAATTATTGCCATCAGAAGAACTGCACAGAGGGTAAACCCTACTGCATTTGAAAATTTTGAATACTACTGTTAAGGAAGGAGCTGGAGTGATAGCACAGAGGTAGGGCATTCGCCTTTCATGCGGCCAACCCGTGTTTGATTCCTCCACCCCTCTCGGAAAGCCCGGCAAGCTACTGAAAGTATCGCGCCCACACAGCAGAGTCTGGCAAGCTACCCGTGGCATATTCGATAGGCCAAAACCAGTAAAAATAAGTCTCTCAATGAGAGATGTTACTGGTGCCCGCTCGAGCAAATTGATGAGCAACGGGATGACAGTGACAGTGACTGTTAAGGAAACTATTATTTAAATACTATTGCTAAAGACAAAATACACCATAACCATGCCACTGGACCCCACGCCAGGCCATTTCATTTGGGGCCCCCAGAGGGGGGTGGGTGAAACTCCTCCCCACCCCAGGGAACCCAGTGCCAGCAGCTGAAAACCTCCAGAATTCAACTGCCACCATGCTCATGGCTGCTCTCCACATTCTCTGGGCCAAGCCTCACCCAGAAGTGAACGTATTTCTGGATCGTGCGGCCACGACTCATACCTCACATCACCCATTCTCCAAGAGTACCGTAGCACATTTGATGGGGTTTAAAGTAGGAGGCAACCAATCTTAGAGAGAAATATACTTTTTTTTAAAAAGTTACAAAGTTCTCAGGTTTATATGTCAGTTATACAATATTCAAACACCCATCCCTTCACCAGTGCCCATATTCCACCACCAGAAACCCCAGTATACCCCCCGCCCCCATCCCCTACCCCCTACTGTATAACTAATGAATTTCACTTCATTTTTTCTTTACCTTGATTACATTCCATAATTCAACACAAAACTCACTATAGTTGTTGGAGTTTCCAACCAAGAGAGACAGACCTACTACATTTGAGAATTAGTTTTTCATTGCTGGAAATGAAGAGATATGTAGCCCCACTGCTACAAGTACATAACCCAATCTCTCTCTTTTTTTTTCCTTTTTCCTTTCCCCTTTTTTTTTCCTTTTCCCCCTCATCCCCCTTCCTGCGCCTCATAGTATGGTGTTCACCATGCCGCGTCGGCCAGCATGGGGCTTTTGCTTAGTTCACAGTCCAGAGGTGGCTGCTACATTAAAAACCTTCAATATTTCAACAAAAACTTACTGTTATTATTTGGAGTTTCCCCCCCAAGTCAGACCTGTTCAAAAGGAACCGTTTCACATTGCTGACAATTATAAATGTTAAGTCGCACGGACACGGCAGCATCTGCACGGTTTTGGATTTCTGTATAAAGTCCAGGGAAAATTCTGCCAGAAATTACATAGCCCAGCTCACAGTCTAGAGGGAAATATACTTTTACAGATAAAGACATAGATAGATGCATAGATAGATGGATAGATAGATATATACAATGTGCACACAAGGTTCAACATTTAACAACATGTTAGTGACCTCTTATAGAAGGGCTTAATGGCCCCTGGGTGAAATACAACAATCTTCACACTCTCTTCACTAAGGAAAGGTTTTTGGAGCATTTTCAGCGGCTTTTCATAACAAACAATGCAAAATTAATTATTTCGGTTCTGCTTTGGAGCAGGAGTTCAGGGTGGAACCATGCAAAGCATGCTGGTGGGAGGGTGTAATGGTGGTGGAATTGGTGTTCAAATATTAAATGCAATCATATATTTTGAACTGATTTATTAAGTTTAAAAATTAAAAAATAAATTTTAAAAAAGACTTGTTAAAGAAACAAAAAAGAAAATAGTAGCTATTTTATCATTTTACCAGAAGCTCTTTGGTAAATTGTTGAGCTGACTTGCTTTGAAGATAATCTCCCCTATGTCTGAGATGCTGAAGAATTTCTCCTCTGAAGCTTCTTTCCCTGTGTGAAAATTTTAGCAGGAACATGATAGTATTCTGTTGGTTTCAAATAGCAACATACCCTGTAATTAAATCTTTAAGATGATTTTGTTAAATAGTTGATATAATTTGCATTTCATTCAAATAGAATACTGTGTTTGTTCAGTGAAAAACCTACCATAGAGGAAGAACTATCATCATGAAAATTGAACCTGGAGCACAGTATCCAAACCTTGGCCTCAGCACACCTGCATCCTTTGCATCTGTGATTGTCAGGGTGGTGGTACTGGGGAACAATGGTAGAACACTGACTGTGGATTACAAACCATCACAATTTCAGTTTCCCACTCCTTAAGAATGGTTATTAATCAAATCTTCAGAAGATAATGCCTTTTTTTGGTCTTCAATTTTAGTCAGTTATTTGGAAATGGGCTTCTAATAATATAAATCACATTTCAGAGCTATACTATTAGGTATACCATTAGTTTGTCAAAGGAACAACTAAAAACTCAATGTTTCAGAATAAAAAATTATAATGCAAATTTCAGGATTCAGATAGTGTACATGGAAGACTATCTGTTATCAGTTATCCTAGTTATCATCATCATCATACCATTGATCGTCGAATTTCTCGAGCAGTCTCAAGCATTTGTCCCAGCCATGAGATTTTAGAAGTCTCTCTTTACTCGTCCTTTCCAATGGCACCACTTTGGAGGCTCTTTCAGGGTCAGCAGAATCAGACCCAGCATTGTTACTGGTTTTGGCATATGAATGCGACATGGAGAGTTTGCAAGTCTCTCCCATGCAGGCAGGAAACTCTCGGTAGCTTGCCAAGTTCTCCCAGAGGGAGAACTAGGCTATAAGATGTCACGTGGCCACAAAGCTTCTGGGAGCTTGGTTTTATAATCTCTGGATGTTGACCATTGGTGGGATTACATGGCGCCGGGGACAGTCCCTGGGTGTGACTGCCTAGTTACTGGAAAATGAGGGATCTGAGCAGAAAAGGCCCAGTCTCAATCTGAGCAGCCTTGGAGATCTCAGCCCCAGGTCCCACATACCTGCTTTCCTCTGCCGATTCCTTCATGTATGAGGCTCATCCAAACGTGTGGAGAGGGGCCTTGAGCATGGCTGTGGTTGGGCTCCGGAGGTCTTTGGCTTCAGAGACTCTGCTCAGGTTGGGGAGGGAAACTAAAACCCACCCCCTCCGAGGGGCCCCAGTGAAGACAGCCAGGTGTGGGGGCAAGAGACTAAATCCTAGTTATTAGATTTTTAGTATTTGTAAGAACACACACATATAGACACATGTGTACATATATATGTACACAATACTATGCATGTATAAAAGTGTGTTTGCATAGATACACAAGTATATGCATGTAAATATCTTATTTGCTTGCATACATATGCAACAATTTGTAATGTGTTGCAACACACCAACTCATGTAATTATTTTGGCAGCGTAATTGCCAAAAAATTAGAAAAAAATACCTTACTAAGGAAAGACAAATATGTATATTTAAGCTTCTTTCAAAAGCATGAGAAATTGATTTCTGCTGCAAACGGAAGACAGTGCTTTGGGCAAAATAGCACAGAATTAAATCTAAGGCTAACTCAAAGAAGAGGCCCAAGGAAGACTCTGAGGGCTGAACCAGAGAAAGAAATTTGAGACCTAGATAAAGAAGTGTTCATGAGCTTCACACATCCTAGTATGACCAGTGAGGGGAGTCCTGGCCCGGCAGAGGGGAATGTATGTATGTATATATGTATTTATGTATGCATGTGTAGAGATATGCCTTGGAGGTCTATATACAGCCTAGTCTAATGGAATAAAACAGAAGACAAATGAAACCAAGAGATCTACACATCTGAGTCTATTCAGTTGTAGAAGAAGAAAATCACCCCTTGAGAGGTAAGTGGTTGGCAATATTTGTGGTACTTCCTGAACCAGAGAGCCAAATGCCTGTGGCAGGTACAAGTATGATCTTGCTCAGTACTTCCTGGTTACCAGAACCCCAAAGGCTATGAAATGTTTTTTGCCTGCTTTCTTTCCCTCTCCTAAACTATCGAGTCTCACATCTGACAGGCATGAAAGGTCATACCGCCTCAAATTTTTCAAGTCTAGGTTGTTGCTTCCTGGTAGTAAAAAGGAAGGGAAGATCCCTTGCGGGTCCAGGGTCCAAAGTGGGCAAGGACTTGTGAGATGCTGGGAAGGATGAGAACAGGCTGAGGCTGTTGTTCTGATCTCTAACCAATTAAATGTTAATCACTCTTCCCTGATTTTCAAGGTCTTCCCTGGCCTAGGAGATACTAGTTAGTGCTTGTGAGCCTGTAAAATGCTTGGTATCAGGTATCATGGGCTGGAGCGATAGCACAGCGAGTAGGGCATTTGCCTTGCACTCGGCCAACCCAGATTCAATTCCTCCATCCCTCTCGGAGAGCCCCACAAGCTACCGAGAGTATCCTGCCCACATGGCAGAGCCTGGCAAGCTACCCGTGTTGTATTCTATGTGCCAAAAACAGTAACAAGTCTCACCATGGAGACATTCATTACTGGCGCCCGCTCGAGCAAATCGATGAACAACAGGATGACAGTGATAGTGATACAGTGATCAGGTATCATGAGGACAAAACAGTGTCTATAAGCATGAGGATATCTGCACCTAAAGAACATAGCGCCATATAAAGTTTCCCTCAATGTAAAGAGCACAAATCCCCAGAATAACATCTTGGGACCCTACATGCAGATCATCAAGAACTGTGAGGTGCAGAATTTACACACGTGCACACTGCACATAGACACCAGGATGTAGACATCTTCCTAAACCACATTCCTGTTGGTGACTGATTTGTAATAAGCCATACCTGGCTGTGTGCTAAACTGTGTGCACTGAACAATCTGAGTCCCAGTAGTTCATCATACTAAGTGAACTTTCTTAGTGATTTTCATCTGGTATCTCTCAGATGGTTCAAGTTACATGGCAATTTCCCTTACCAGTGTTGGTCCTTCGTAATGGCAACTTAAAATGGCTACAGTGAGTGTGGCCATTAGCAGGGATCCTGACCTCACGTCCAGGTCCATCTTTTAACTGCCCAAAGCCAATCCAACCGAAGTCACAAGGAAAGACACCCACCTTGTTTGGGGGTGGTGGTATGAATTGGGTAAAAAATGAATTTCTTAAATATCAGCTGCTACAGTTTGTTTTAGTGGTTCATATCATAAACCATATAAAATCAACTATTAGATTTGTTTTACTAATTATTGAAATGTTTATCCTCTTTCCATAACTCCCATCATTGTGTGTGGTATGTGTGTATATGTAAGTGTGTTTCATGTGAGAATAGGAAACTAACATTCCCATGAGGGACCAAGATAAATATATTGTACCAAGAATAGTCCTTAAATATTACCTTCTTTTGCCATTTTTTTCTGTTTACAGTCTAGAAATTAATGATTATGGACATAAAAACATATTATAAATACATATAAACATAGATATATATGACAACACAATTTTTATGTTTCTGTGCCTTGAATTTCTATATTTTTCAGGATACTAATTTATCTAATCCTGTGGTAAACATAACACATTGTATAGTTAGCAGAATTATGTTGCTATAATAATGGCAATTTTATATTTGGCTAAATATCTCAAGTGTCTATATCAATCAAACATTTTTTTTCATTTCCACTGCACAGTTCTATTTCTTATTTAGAATTCTCAAGTTTTCAATAGCACTTCTGCATATTGTAGCTTTCTCCTAATTAGTTTTGATTAGTCATGTAGGGAAAGCTAAACCCTAGAGGATGTCATTTTATGTCTAGTTGTTTCTTTCACATTTTCTTCTCTTTTTCTTTTTTAGCAGTAACACTCTTTCAGAGTTGAGAGTTTTATTTAACAATTTTTTAAAGAAAACTCTACCAGAATAAATCACTCTGCCCTTTGGCTGTCAGCCTGTCAGCTTCACCTCTGTAATTTGGAGAGAACACTCCTTACTCTTTCAACAATGGCAGGCTTCAGGTCCATAGATGTCTTTGTAAGTAATTGCTGGTTCCATGAGAGCTGACACTCTCCATCATTGTTGCTCTTAATATCTTCCAGAATGAACTCCTTTATTTAGAAAGAAACCTCAGTGCCTACATCTCTCAGAGAGCAACTAATTAATCCTGGACATGAAAGAAAAGAAGAAATGGAAATGCATTTTTCAGCATCTAAGATGCGTACTGTAATGAGCTTTATTTTTTACATGCTGTTCAGAAGTTACACTAAAAGTCTTGTAACTTGACAAGATGGATTTTTTTTAATGTAAGTTATTATGTAAGATAACCTACTACAACTCCTAAAACTTGAGTATATTGACAATATACTACAAATCTGTGATTGACATGACTTGACTTGTTTTTTTTTATAGAATTAGTTGGTCATCTGAGCTTCACCAGGAGTGATCCCTGAGCACAGAGCCAGGAGTAAGCCCTGAGAACAGTCAGGTGGGTCCAGAAACAAAAAAGAAAGAAAGAAATATCAAGCATCAAATAAGTGTTAAAAACAAGAATTTCAACAGGAAAATTTCAGTCAATCATCTATTCTTATCACAGAGTGATATAAAATGGTACTTATTTAGTTCCTTTATTTGGTACTAAAATGTACAGTGAACATAGATACCAAAATTGCAGAGGGTCACTATGTAAAGTCTAATCCCTGTGCCAGCAATTATACTGAACTAGAAGATGCAATGGTGGAGACCTAAGCGTGGATTAAAATTGTTGAAACCTGTAAAGTTTAATTCTACCACTTGTACCTATAGAAAATATATTGTAATTTATTTTATGTGTATGACACAGTAAAAAATCCACCACACAAAACTCAAAAGTACTTTTATCAAGCGCTGGGCAAAGTACCAGGAGTTATGTAGTCTGTCACTAGTTTCTCCTTATGTAATCATGACAATCATAGACATCCTTTGTGAAAAGTATTACTTTATAACATCTATACTACTTATATATGTTATAAGTGTCTTATTTGCTCAACTAGAACAAGTCAAGCCATCTTCTGAGACACTAGCCTTATTCCTTTATTTTAATCCAAATGCAGAATAAACTAATTGAATATTAGCTAAAATAAAATAGCTTAATAATCTCTACTAAAGTATGTCATAATTTCTAAATAAAAGATTATATAAATATCATGCATAAAATTTCAATTATGCTCATTATAAAAGTTCGGTGAGTTTATTGAGCAGAATGTTCAGACATTAGACAAAGGCCTAATGCATAGATCTTTAAACCATACAGCTGTAATACCCCTCCTAAAAATGCAAGCTGAATTTTTAATATAAATATGTTCCTATGACTTTGAAAACATTTTGTTCCTTCTTGCTAAATTGCTATATAATCATCCATGTCCAGACCTCCTGACTTAGGACAGCTTCTGAAGACACAGAACACAGAGATGTTCCCTTCTTGGTTAATCTCGTCAGAGTGCTAACCTGGGTTGGATGCTATTACTTCCAAGACTGGATATCAGCCAGTAGATGGATGAGTACTCCACTGGTGTCATATGAATATCAAGCTACAATTTTTAAGTGGAAGAATTGGAGGGTCCAAGAGATGGTAGAGTGGGTAAGGCATTTGCCATGCTCGTGACCAACCTGGATTCAATCCCAGGTATCCCATACAGTCTCCTGAGCTCCATCAGGAATAAGTCCTGAGTGCAAAGCTAGGAGTAACCCCTGAGAACCACCAGATTGTGCCCAGAAACAAACAAATAAGTAAATAAATGGAAATATTGATGCTAGATTACAATAAAATTCATGGAATAGTATGATTGCTCTTGACATTGTTCTCAATGGATAATTTATCTTGATTCACTGCTCTTAAAAGTGTATAATTTCAAAAATAATAAAGTATATCTTCTAAAGAGAATTGTTTTATGGATGTGTTAGGAAAACAAGCATGTGTGCTAAAATTGGGGACCAGGCAAATAGTTGAAAAGTTTGGAAAGCATGCCTAGCATGTCTAAATTCAAGCTCCCTAGCTTTTCTGGGAAAGATAAAAAAAAAAAAAGTGTGATGTACTAAAGCTAAAAATTAACTAGAAAAGAACACTAAGTTGGTTGTGTGTATTAAAAGGTAATGCTATTGGCAATTAAAAAATCAAAACAAGATTCTAATATACAAGTTGTCTCTATGCTGATCATATATACATATATGTTCATATACATACATCTATGTATACATACGTATGAAACATAGCTACAATGTCTGCTGAAAACAGTCATGTACTTTTCATTACATTATAATCTTCTGGTCTCAGATAAAATGCAGTTATCCTAACACAGGAGAAATTAATACCATATTACAGGCTTTATGCACACATATGTATACATAAATATGTATGCAAAGATTAAACTATGTACTTGGCATATTACTAGTGAAAAAATAACTCACAAATAATTGCATTCTACTTGTCCACAATTCATAAAAGTGTGGCTAATTTTTGTTGTTTGGGGCTTCACCCAGTGGTGCTCAGGACTCACTCCTGGCTCTGGGCTCAGGCATCACTCCTTAGAGGTGCTCCGGGGATCATATGTGGTTCCAGAATTTGAATAAAGTTTGCTGCCTACAAGGCAAGCACCCTATCCTCTGTACTATCTATCCCTCAAAAATATGGTTCATTTAAGCATGGTATTATTGGAATAGAGACAGACCCGCAGACTAATGGAACAGAGTTGAATATTCTGTCACAGACTCTCAAATATAGGATCACTTAATCTTTGATAAAGTGATGTGAAGGGGAACAAAGAAAGCTTCTTCAACAAGTGGTGCTGAGAAAACTGAATGACTACTTGCAAAAAAAATGAATTCAGACCCCTGTCTAATACCAGGCACAAAAGTCAGATCAAAGTAGATTAAAGACCTCAATATCAGACCTGTATCCATAAGGTACATAGAGGAAAATGTAGGCAGAACTCTCCATGACATTGAAGTTTAAAGCATCTTTAAGGATGAAACACCACTTACCAAACAAGTGGAAAACAACATAAACCAATGGGACTACACTAAACTCAGAAGCTTCTACACCTCCAAAGAAACTGACCAAAACACAGAGAGAGCCCACAGAATGGGAAATAATAATATTTACCCAATACCCATCTGATAAGAGGTTAATATCTAGGATATATAAGACACTAGTAGAATTGTACAAGAAAGAAACCTTCAACCCCATAAAAAAATGGGAATAAGAAAGTAATAGATGCTTCCTCAGAAAAGAAATACAAATGACCAAAAAGCAAATGAAAAAATGTTCTTGATCACTAATCGTCAGGGAGAAGCAAATCAAAACAATGATGACATATCATCTCACATCACAGAGACTGGCAGACATCAAAAAAAAAAAAAAACAAGAATGAATGCTGGTGTGGATGTGGGGAGAAAGGGACTCTCTTTTATTGTTGGTGGGAATGCTGACTGATCCAGACTTTTTGGAAAACAATATGAGCTTTCCTTCAAAAACTAGAAATTGAGCTACCTTATGACCATGCGATACCACTTCTGGGAATATACCATGAGGGTGCAAAAAAGCACAGTAGAAATGACATATGCACCTGTATGTTCATTCCAGCATTGTTCACAATAGCCAGAATCTGGAAATATAACCTGAGTGCCTGAGAACAGATGACGGGTTAAGAAACTTTGATACTTCTACACAATGGAATACTATGCAGCTGTCAGCAAAGATGAAGTCATGAAATTTACTTATAAGTGGATAGACATGGAGAGCATCATGCTAAGTGAAATGAGTCAGAAAGAGAGGGACAGACACATAAGGACTGCACTCATTTGTGAAATATATAATAACATAATATGAGACTAACACTCAAGGACAATAGAGACAAGGACCAAGAAGATTATTCAATGGTTGGAAGCCTGCCTCATGAGCTGAGGGAATAAGGCAACTGGGCTAGTAAAGAGACCACTAAGTCAATGATGGTTGGAGGGATCGTTCGGGATGAGAGATGTGTGCTGAAAGTAGATAAAAGACCAAACATGGTGGCCTCTCAGTATGTGTATTGCAAAACATAATGGCCAAAAGTAGAGAGCAAGTTAAGAAGGAAATTGTTTGCCATAGAGGCGGGCAGGGGGAAGGATGGTGGGAGGGATGCTGAGGACATTGGTGGTGGAAAATGTACACTGGTGGAGGAAATGGGTGTTTGATCAATGTATGACTGAAACTCAGTTGTGAAAACTTTGTAACTGTATCTCATGGTGATTCAATAAATAAATAATAAAATTTTAAATGTAGTAAATTTTTATCCTTCACAACATTTCTGATTTCAAATTATTATTTGCTGATTAAGAGAAAATTCCATCTTTTCACACTATTGCATTAATTAAATAAGACATTTTCTATTTGAAAATCAAACTGCAATGATCTTTGGATTGGATAGTCGACAATTTTTTGATAAACATCTAATGAAATGCTTAAAAGAAGAAGAAATATTAAGTCTTGATGGAGTTCTCTCTCTTTATCTCTCTATCTCTTTCTCTCCCCCTTAGCTAAGGTTGTGGAGCATGCTGACATACCCTGGAAATCTGGAAATCTAAGGACCCTGGTGGTGATGTTGAAACTTACAGGAAGCTCTCCCAAGCTCTACTAACTGGACATAGTTAAGTAACACTGCAACACTGGGCACCTCCTCTCTCTCTCTCTCTCTCTCTCTCTCTCTCTCTCTCTCTCTCTCTCTTTATCTCTCTCTATTTCTCTGTCTCTCTCTCTGTCTCTCTTTCTCTCGTTCTCTCTCTCACACA